>NW_026729279.1:0-116954 GCF_030272615.1 Cryptomeria japonica
ATTTTGTAAGGAAATTGAAGATAGAAAGAAGAATAAAGAAGATTTGACTAGAAGACTAAGTGATGATGCAAATGAGAACACAAGACTTAGCTATGAAAATGATTTGTTGAAGATAGATCTGATGCATACACAGAATGACTCCAATGAACTTATGAGACATAAAGAAATCTTAGAAAGAGAACTGGATACTGCAAATTAGCACAAAGAAAAATTCAAGAAAAGCTCAAAAGAACTTGGTGACATATTGAAGAATCAGAAATCTTATGGTGACACTTGTGGACTTGGCTTTGAAGCTGGTGAAAGCTTCGGTACTGCAAACACACAGGATCATAGAAAATTGATAAGACAACCTACTGCTTATAGATTCAATGGCAAATGCTTTAATTGTAACAAGTATGGTCATAGAGAAAATCAATGTAGATCTAGAAATTATCAGAATACCAATTCACCCACCGGTCAATGTTCAAAATGTAACAAAGTTGGTCATAATTCTGAAAATTGCAGAATGAATGTGAGATGTTATGTTTGTGGAAGATTTGGACACTTATCTAATGAATGCAAAACACAAACCGGCATAGGATATGGGAAAGCTATTCAGAAAAATAATGTGACTTGTTATGCCTGTAACAAGATTAGACATATTGCTGAATTTTGTAGAAGCAAGTCCTCACCGGTAAATAACAAAGGTCCTAGTTTGAAAGGTCAAGAAAAAGTTGAAGAAGTTAAGCAAGAATTCTCAAAACAATGGATCAGGAAATTAGAACTGAATGTTGATAGGAATACTCCTCCACTGGCAGAATAGAGTAGCACTCCACTGGCAAGAGTCTCTTCATCTAACTGAAGAAAATTCTTTGAGGGTTTGGCAATCAAATGTGAAAACATGCTATTATTCCCTCGGTTGATGGTGAGAAGTAGAGATTACTTCTATACCGGTAGATAATTTAAGTGATTACTTAACCGACAAGAATTAAATGTGGTGGTTGGAAAAATTAACATTATAAATCATTGTTTTGGCTCCATTTTCATTTCACCGAGCATTCAAACATTCGAAGAGCGTGAAAATTCCTGAGCAAAGGCATTTCAAGCAAAGAAGCAAAGCAATTAAGCAATCAAACATTCCTAAGGTAGAAAAAGGTATTTATAATCATGGCTTCTTCATCTATTCCTGAATTCATAGCAAACCCTACTATAGTTGAAGTAATCAAACACCCTAGACCCGTATTTCAGTTAGTTCCCGAAATAGCTAAGAAGGATGATAATGTTGGTGCATTTTCTCAAATTCCCAAAGGAGTAGTTTTTGTTGAAGACCCTAGAATGTACATTCATTGTCACATAGAAGAATTAGGTGATGAGGAAATCAAGAGCACGTATAAGACTATAATTTGTGATGATTCTGGTAATGTGAAACCTGAACACAAAATAGTAGAAACCCTAGGATTCACTGAAATTCTCAGTATTCTAGATTTCCCTAAGGAAGTTATAAGGGTAGTTCTAAGGAGGGTACATGGTGCATTCTTCTGGTTAGACTCAATTCACAAAATCACTAAAGAGGCAGTAAAAGTTGTAACAGGGTTACCCTCCACTGGTAATAGACCTGATAAGACAAAAAAGGTCTCAAATGACCTAGTGATCAACCTAACTGGTGCAACATCTAATAAGAGATCTTTAAGATTAAATGATGTAACCGACATCAATGTTAGATTCATTAGCATGATTTTAGGCTACAAAACCACACATGCAAATAGGTTAAATTCAGTTTCTAGCCTATGCATAAAGGGTGCCTATGATATGATCAAGGATAATGCAAAAATAGATGTGTGTGAATGGTTGAAAGATGAACTTATTAACAATCTTGGAAAGATTAAGAAAGAAAAAAAGGGGACATTTAGATTTGGAAACCTACTTGTCTGATTAATGTTGCACATAACAAAATAGGTGCCCAGTATCGATAACAAGAATCTTGGCTTTGATATACCGATAGGCAAACAACTATCTGATTTACTAAATAACATGGGTGAAAACAGAGAAATGAATATATATGAGTACTTTCAAGCATTAAAGGGCTGAATGAATACTAGAATCAGATTATCACAAGTAATTGTAAATAAGTATAAGAATGAAATATGCTTTGTTATTAAGAAGGATGAGATTTGGATGGAGGCAGTTATCCCAAGAACAATTTGGGTTACTAAAATGGGTTATGAAATTGATGACCACATAATTGAAACATATGCAAAAGCCCTCCTGGAAGCACCCAAAGAACCTGAAGAAGAGATATTTGGCAGTGCTGAAACTATTGAGAGTCAAATTCAATCTAAGAAAAGGGTAAAGAAGGTAGAAGCAACAATAAGAAGAGGATCTAGGAAAGCAAAGGCTATCAAAGAAGATGTACTTAAACAAACTGGTATCATTGAAGATGAGTTAGAAGCACTACAGCCAGAAAATCACCTTTCACCGGTAGAAACTTCTTTGGAAAGTGATATGCCAGCTGCATTTAAAAGAGTTGTGAGGAAAAAAGAACCTTCACCGGTATCTATACCTTCTCCTAGAAGAACCAGACAAAAACAACAGGCAATAAGGCCCCCGGCTAAGAAGATAACTCCAAAGAAGAAGAAGTTAACACCCAAGAAGAAGACTCAACAAAATATTGCTCCAATTGACAAACTACTAGAAGAAATAACTGAGGATAGAAAGATTAAGAACATCAACAAATTATATGATTCATTATCAGTTGATGACAAAGAAAAAGTTGAAAACAATGTAATTCTGCACTTGGACATTTACAAGAAATTTCTAATGCAAGTTGTGGATGAATTACTGGCAGAACTATTTAAAAGACTTGAAGCTAGAAGACAAGTTGTTGTAGAGCTTGATAAGAAAATAAAAGTTGAAAAACTACTTGTTGTTTATCCAGTCAACTCACCAAAGGAGATAGATGATCTAATCTTAGAAGCTAACCGGTCAGTATTCTAAACTGCACACCGATATATAACACTTATGGTTGGTAGAGTGAATGAGGTTGCAGAGGAAACTGTTAATGCATGGGACATATTCCTTGTAGAGAAAGAAAAGTGGGAAGAATATAGAAACCCTAAACCCATCAAAGTCTATCAAAAAGATAAGGATAAGGGAAAAGGCAAGGTTGGTGGACCACCTAGCATAAAAAATAATATATAATCTATCCCCACCACCTTTGGATACTCCATCGGTAGTTACCACTGATAATCAACCGGCTAGTGAGAGTATGGATATACCACAAGAGGACACAAATCCCAATTCTGGGGTATTATAATAGTGGACATTGATACTCTGAAAGTTAATGTTGTGGTAGATAAGGACACAACTGGGAAGATAGATATGGCTAGTGAGCCACTGGTAACAGATAACATAGGAGGTAAACCAACAGATGATAACACAGAGCAATAGGAAGAGCAACAGGCTCCTTCACAGCAACAGGCTTATATAGAGTCAGTGCCAGTGGCATCAGCTGAGCAAGACAAACCTTTGCTTAAAGAAATGGAAACACAAACTGATCTACCAGAGGTCACCACAAGTAAGGATACTGCTCCCACTGGCGGGATACAGAGGGTTGGCCCTTAAAATGTAGAATTCAAACCAACTAATATAACAAAATTTCTTTTGGATTCCATAAAGAAAATAACAGATTGTAGCTCACAAGCATACAAGGCAATAGATGATACCATTCCAATTTTGAAAATGATAGCACCTAAATGTAATGTGGATAATAAAGATTCTTTGAGTCAACTTGACACTTTGTCTAAATATATTACTAACAACAATGTGATAGTTGAACAAATAAAAGAGGAAGCATTCAAGGAGAGATTAGAAAAGGAAAAACTCAAATTCTTTGAGGAAGAAATAAAGAAGTGTACAAGGCAGTTTGACACACTTCTACCAAAACTATGTAGTACATTAAAGGAATTCAAAACTTTGTACAGAGACACACTTAAAACTAACTTTTTGATAGTTGATATAGACGAGAAGATCAACAAGATACAGGAAGAAATAAATCAACTAGCTGACAATTTCATTAATTCATCTGATTCATTATCAGTTTTTGAGTAGAAAATAACAGGTTTTGAGGAAGAACAATAATAAAGTTGGAAAGAGAAAAGGAAAGAATAAAAGGTAAGGCTAAAGATCTTAAATGGAGACTATCCAAAATTGGACTACTTCACCTCCTTAAGGAAAGATATATCTGATGCTTTGATTCAAGAACATAAAACATCGGTAGAGAAAATGCAACACCTTGTCGGTATAGTTCAGAGGATAGAGGCCACAATAAAAGATAGCAAAAAGTTCTTTGAGAGCCCGAATCTAGTTTTGGTGGATCTTTTTCAGATTGTAACCAACCGGTTACAAGGTTGAAATAGGAAACTACACTCTATTGACACTTTGACAACCTTTGTCATTGATGCCAAAGGGGAAGTAGTGGTATGAGAAAAATCTAATAACTTAGAGATCATCTTCTCAGGGGGAGCACACATTTTTGGTAACATTTTTGGACTTCAATTTTTTGATACAATTTTGAATTTTTCTCATGAGTGTTGCCATCAATGCCAAAGGGGGAGATTGTTGGCAAATGCACACTCCAATGAGACATTGTAGGTGATTGAAGGTTTTTTCATTGATGGCAACCTTACAATCCTATGACACTGGCAAGGCAATCCACCAGCACTAGCAAGGTCAGACTTTACACCAACACATAGACCACCGGCACTGGCAGTGAAAGGAAGCATACCGACACAAAAGTCGACAGGAATTTTGTTTGTAATACATTTTGTTAATTATTGTAATATCATTGTAAGCCGACTTGGCAAGTTGTAAAATGACTCATATATATAAGAGATCATTGTAGAACACTTTTGTAATAATGGAGGAATGTAATTAGGAAAAATAAGGTAGACGTATTATGTGAATTATAGGTTAAGGGTTTATGTAAGAAGCAGAGAAATAACCGGTACTGGATCTAGCATAGTAGATGCTATTTTAAAGCAGTAAAAGACATTGGATTTATATAATCCATTTTGTAAGTTAGTGAGACTTCCCATTTTGTAATTGAGCAGTGAGCTCTAGGCACTTGGCCTTCCCGCATGTGCATGCCCCTATTGTAGCAGTAATATTCTCTTATTAGCCAGTAAGTGAATATTGTGGGTCACAAATCCCACTGAGGTTTTTCCCACACTGGGTTTCCTCATTAAACTACTGTGTTATGGTGTTTTTTTCATGTGGTTGTTGTTATCTCTGTTTATTGCATTACTTTCTGTTTACCAGTATACAATATTAATATGCTCTACATGTTTTAAGTTAAGAAAATCTTCTAACTAGTTAGATACTGATTCACCCCCCCCCTCTCAGTATCTGTGGGAATCCTAACAGAATAATGGTGAACAACAAATACCCTAATCAGTACTAAGAAGGGGGGGTGAATCAATACATACAAAAACTTCTCAACAACTTATCAAGTTAAAACAATGTTAACTGATTGTCTTCATCACTGAACTTAAGCATGGCAATACCGAGTAAACACAATAAGACTTCCAATAGCTAAACCAATAAAACTTAATAATTCAAGTAACATTCAACACTTGATAACTACTTCACCAATATACTCATGCATGTGTTGTATCAGTAATACCATGACCATTCACTTTGCATGCATATTCACCTAAACAAAGACTACTCAATCATCACATGAAAAATGCACAACTCATGACACACATATTTTTCACGTGGAAACCCAAATGAGAAAAACCACGGTAAGGATGAATACCCACAAGCTTGTTTTTGAACTCTTTTGAAGCTCGCTTTGTTAGGAGACTAGTCTGGTTAAAGACTTTACAATAAGGTTCTAGTAGGAACCGATCTTGTTAAAGATCACCTAGTTAAGGGATGGCTATATACCTAGTTAAAGGTTGAAACCCTGTTAAAGGTTACCTAGCTAGAGGATTTCAAGAACTCAATGATCTTGAGTCACCTAGTTAGAGGATTTGCAATAAGCATCTTAAAGCTACCCGGTAAAGGGATTTTCCTATTGTTCAGATGGTTAGAAGACAACAGGTAAAGCTCTGATCTGATAATAGCACTACATGCTAAGGCAGATCCTTTTCAGCTCCTCTACTCGGCAATCACACTTTGCAGATTTCCACTCACTAGTCTGGTAAGTATCTCATCACTGGGATACAAACACAACATTTTCCAACACTTACAATATCAAAACTCATCAACCTTATAGACAACAATTAGGTTGGTAGCATAAACCCTAAACCCTAAACATTTTAGATTTACAATTACAAGCGGTCCAATCCTAATCGTTCAAACACTTTGCATAGAGTAAAACAATCTCAAATAGATCACAAGTCATTCTGCATTGTCCATTCTTCACCGCATATGGAAATCAATAACCCATCACGCTCTCTTCACATACCGCTAAGAAGAATGTTCATTCCCAATGTAGACATTTAATGCAATCTATCTTCACATGCAAGATCCTCAAGGAAATCCTTCACGTGCACAAAAATCACATGGCATCTCGATCTCATCCTTATCTCTTATCTAACTCATCATAGAATGTCACCGGTTGCATCACACAAGATAGATTGCCAAACCAAAAACCCTAGAGCTGAGACTACCAACCGATAGTCACACTTAGTGAAACCCTGACACCAGTCCACTTCATCCCTTCATACCAGTTCTCCTACTTTAATATCAATAACAACTTCTTCCAATCTTCATACCGGTTCACCTGCACTTATTGACATCAATGACAACATACATTATCATCATATTGGTTCATCATATGCCAACATGTATAAGATCTTCCATGCATTTGATATTACGAGCAATCTGATGAGTCTCGGTCTCAATAGGTTGCACTTTTCCATTGATCAACTTCAATCTTCTCATTTTGTAAGAAAAATGAACTTTATACTTATCAACTAATTCATTCAACTCTTCTTCTGACAACTCAAGAAAATATTGTACAAATACAGTATCTATGATTCTTCTTTCTTTCTTTGTTGCTTCCGCCCATTTATTCAAAAGAATAGTATACAAGGAATTAGAGATATATTTTTCATGGTCATGTGGTAATATATTGTAATGGCACAAATAATTGATTACCTTTTGAATTATTTGGTCCTTTTCATCTTTAGTGAAAGAATCAAAATGTTCTTTGACATTGTCCAATCTGTTTCTCCCTAATGTCTTCACTGTTTTCTCAAAGGTAGTCTTAGGCTTGTAAGTTGAGATATCAAAAGGCATAGTTTCCTTCAACACTTCCTTCATTTTCTTTGCTACTCTACTGGTAGCTTTCATATTCTTGGGTTCTACCTTAGTGTCAGTGCCTTCAGATTCTTCTTGGAGAATCAGTTTTTGACCTCTTTTCTTTGATGCATTCTCCTTCTTTGCATAAACTTTAGATGTCAGTTCCTTTTTGGTTTGGACACTTCATGTCACTCACCAGAGGTGCTTTCTCAACCTTATTTTTCTTACCTTTACCACTCGTGGTAGCAACAATACTAGTTTCAACTTGTGTAGTTTGAACTTCAATAATATTTAATTTTTCCTTGTTTTTATCCTTTGGAGATGCTAACAGGTTATTAGCATAACCAATCAGTAAGTCATAGTTAACCTCATAACTCATATCTTCCATTTCTTCTTCTCTAGGCTCAATTTCCTCCATTAA
The DNA here is from genome assembly GCF_030272615.1 of Cryptomeria japonica. NCBI lineage: Eukaryota > Viridiplantae > Streptophyta > Pinopsida > Cupressales > Cupressaceae > Cryptomeria > Cryptomeria japonica. The sequence continues at coordinate 7,709 of NW_026729279.1, forward strand.
ACAAAAATCAGTGGTAACCATGAAAACAATGTCCTTAGCAAAATGTTTTACCACATCCTTAGGCAATCTTAATCTCATGCTCATTTTCTTTTGAAACTCATTGAAGTATTTGTTCATTGCAGCCAAAAAGGTGTTCTTCACAACCTTGATACTATTCTTAATCTAGGAAAATACTGGTAGATTCTTAGACCACTCAAGATCACATATTCTCGGTAGGAAATTCTAAAAATAAAAGAATAGACCAATCAATAACTGTCCAAATTTAAACTTTAGACTATTGTCCTTCTTGATAGACTGAAGATTTAAAATTAATTTTCTCCTTATGACTTCACATAGGTCATAATTAGCATTTTTGGCTATCATCTTGTAAGCAATATGCAGCGCTGCTGATGGAACAGTATTTAATTTGCTAGAGTATAACACCCGGTAGCCTATGATCATAGCTACCAATTTTACCATTGGGTCCTTGATGTTATTGATAGAAAAATCATGCTTATCAGATGTTGATCTGGTTAGAGGGCAAACTGTCTCCTTTGAAATACGCCTCAGCACAGGTACTTCACTGGTTGCGTAACAACCAATTATAGCTTGAATGGCTTCCTTGGTTATAGTATGAGTTCTTTCTAAATGCATGTTTTCTCCATGAACTCGACTCAAAATAATTTGGATATGCTCTTCTACAAAATCTTCAGGAAAGTAAGTTGTGTTATGAAAACCTTTTTCATAAACCCTAATATATTTTGTTTGAATCTTTTCGTTTTCATCACAAAGGGATTTTAACTGAGAATATATTAACAATAATCCTAAATCCTCAATCTTGCAATCAATGTAGCTTGACAAATCTCCTTTCTCTATAACACCACTAGGGACTTGAGATAATGCATTATATGACATAATTTGTTCCTCTTCAACAACTTCCATAGGTTCGGATGTAATCATCAATCTCTCTATTGACTAAGAAGATGATGCCATTTCAGATAAACTAGATTTGAAGTAGGATTTTTCAAAAAAATACTTTATTTCATGCACTCTGCCTCATTTACCGGTTGAATGCCCAAGTGCACACCAGTTCAGTCCTCTCCAACCTTCAAAATATCTTGATTACACAAATCACAATGCAACTTTGACAAATATCAGCCAACAATTCTTTCTCAGCTCTGCAAGCACTTAAAATTTCTTTCTTGAATGTGTTAGGGTAAAAATAACAAAGTAAAAACTCGCTTTTATCTTTTTTACTTACTGCATTAAATGCTCATCTATTAGGGTTACAAACCCTAATTATTTTGTTTAATGATACATAGATGTAAAACCAGTTGATAACCGATTAACAAAAAGATCAAAATTTCATTAATTCAAATTCTCTTACCGCTCATTCATTTTGTTAGGATTAATGATAGTCCCAAAGATACTAAGAAGGGGCGTGAATCAATATCTAACTGGTTAACAAAATTTTTGACCTTATTAAGTATTTTGCATTCCAAAATAGTGTACTAGTAAATAAGAATTAATGTAGTAAATATGAAAAATAAAGACAACATAGAAATCACACCATAACAAAAGATGTTTGGCGAGGAAACCCGGTGTGGGAAAGATCTCGGTGGGATTTGTGACCCACAATATTTACTCACTGACCAATGAATGGATATTACTTACAATGAGGTACCTGCACATGCAAGAAGGCCAACTGCCTAGAGCTCACTACTCAAATACAAAAGGAAGTCTCACTGACTTACAAATAGGATAATGAGAATCCAATATAATGTACTACTACAATACAGCATCTGCTATGCCAGGTTCAGTACCGATTTAAGCTCATACTATGACCATAACCTTATACAAAATTTGTCTTAACATTCGCTCATCACTTTTTCCTTACCCATACTACCATACATGTCAAAATGATCTACAAGATCTAATACTTATATGAGTCTTACTACAATATGTTATGTTGTGTTTACAAAAGATATTTACAATTAAATACAATAAACAAAATCATGTCAGTTGGGGTGTCGGTATACATTGTTGTCGCTATCAGTGAAGTGTTTGTTGGTGCCAGTGCCACAATATTGTAAGGTTGCCATCAATGAAAATACCTTCAATCACCTTCAACTACCATTAAAGTGTGCAATGCCAAAACATTTCAAGGGGTCTGGAGGTGGTTATACCATTAAGTTCCCCTCAACCATATTAAAAAGGCTTAATTAAATGGTGCAAGATTCTCCACCCTGGGTGAAGGAACATTTTCTTCTCCAGGTGAGTCATAACTCTTCTTCTTCCATATTCAATTCATTTCCTCTCCGGTTTCTTCAACATTAACTTCCTGCTTTCCTTTCTGATCTTTAGAAAAGTTGACCAATTTTCTCTTTCTGGATCTACAGAATTTTGCCAAGTATCCCAGTTTATGATAGTGATAGTAGGCCTTACCAGATGATTTCTAGGTCCTGCATTACCTCTCTCAATTCTTCTTTTATAGTTCATCACCACATGACCAAAGTTGTTACAGATGGTGGAAATTACATTTGTTACGTTTTCCATCTCAAATGGACTAAACCAGTTGTCATAGGGTCTTTGCCAGTTCATGTTGACCCGGTTGTCAAAATTTCTCATCCAGTTTCCATTTGGTCTTGGATGCATAGGTGGTATGGGATTGTTTGCTCCATATCTGCATTCAACTGATCTATGTCCATACATTTTATATGTGAAGCAATGACCTTCAAATTTCTTTGACACTTACCTAGCATTAGTATTGTAGCTTGCATTTCTGTTAGGTTTGTCTCTACAAACATTTTCAGTGTTACCAAGTTTATGGCATACAAAAAAAATAGGTTTAAAGACCTTCTTACTGGTAGGTTTCTTGAACTTAGGAGCATATTTGTTCTTAAGAGTGTTGCTGTTGGTACCAAAGGATTCACCTTTTTCAGATGTGTGAAAACCAAGTCTAGAGGTATCACCATTCATCCTTTGTGGTTGAATTTGTTCTTCCAGCAAGGCAGAACTTCTATTGAACTTCTCCAATTGCCCATTTGCTTCAGTGAGTTGTTTGGTGAGATCTTCATTATTTTTTGACATGTTTTCTCTCAGAGATGATGCTAATTCAAGATCTAGTTCCAGGTTCTCTTTTTCTTCTTTTTATGCATTCCAATGCTCATGCAAGGTAGTATACTCTCGTTTGATCTTGGAAATCTCATAATCTCTTTCCTTGATAAGATATTCAGTAGCTCTTCTAGCTTCCAGTTCCTGACTCATGCGGATAGTAAGACCTTCTAGATCTCTCCTCAGATTTAGCTTTTCACTGTTTATTTTTTCAACTTCCTTAGCTAAAGCATCAATATTGGCCTCATCTAAAGAACTACTAGCAGGTATTTCTAACAGTTGTTCAGTTAGATCTCTTCTTTTGACTTGAGAAGCTTTTAGTTTGACCCTTAAGGTTTCAAGCTCATTCCTACTAGCCTCAAGCTCTCTATCCATTTCAAAGTAGCTCATATCCCTCATCATAGCTTTAGGTTTTTTTTCCAGGTGATTAGGATTTAAGGAAGTTAGGAGTTGATACCAATTGATGAACTTGTAAAGCATTGAGAGGGGGGGGAGGGTGAATCAGTGACACCAAAACAAGTGCTACTTTAAACACTGACTAGTGAATAAGCTTAACAAGTTTGATAAACAATAACAACATCCACAAAAAGTAAAACATCCACCATAAAACAAGTGTTTATACGTGGAAAACCCAAATAGGTAAAAACCACGATGAGATGGGACTCACAAGTTAACTATCTACAATAATAGATAACTGACCAGTTAGGGTCTACAAAATGCTCTTCTAGGAGAGAATCCTGTTAAAGATCCCAAAGCTTAGTTAAAGCTATACCCTGTAAAAGGTAGTACCTTGCAAGGAGTAACCTCGGTGGAGGATTTTAGAATCCAAACTAATGGATCATCCGGTTAAAGGATTTGAACAATGAAGCTTGTTAGAGCTTACCCGGTTAGGGGATTTGACTATTACAATGTTTAGAAAACAACAAGTAATGTGATCTAGTGATAGCACAACTTGCTTGTATAGATCCTCTTCTACACACTCAACTCCTCTTTACCAACATACTCTGTGACTTAACACTTTTGCCTTTACACATAGCATATCACTTTCTATTTTTGGTATTATGTGAACTGGTATGAGGACATAATGACATTGTATGTTGTCATTGATGTCAATATGCTAAACAAGTGAGAACCGGCATGTGAGAGAACCGATAGAACACTGTGAACCGGAATTTGTGCCAAAGTGAAGTGGTGTGTTTGTTCATGATGAACTAGCATATAGTTATGAGAACTGGCACCTGGAAGTATTGTATGACTACCGGTTGGTAGTCTCAACTTCAGGGTTTCTAGTTTAAGTGCTTCAAGCCTGTGTGGCTCAACTGGTGACTTTGTGTGATGAGTTAGCATAGTAACAAAGAATAGATTGTGTTGCCACGTAAGCCTTGTGCGTGTGAAGGATCTTGCATGAAGGAGATTGTTCCTATCTACCTCGGGAATGTGAGAATTCTGTAAAATGGTGATAACATGTGATGGGATATCAGCCGCTATAAAATCGGTGGAAATGGACGATGGAGAATGTCTTGAGATTGGATCAAGAACTGTTGCATTTAATGCAATGTGCTCAATGGTCAGGATTGAACCATTTGAATTCCTTAACCTAACAGGTTTAGGGTTTAGGTTTTATGCTACTGACCTATCTATTTTCCCATAAGGTCGATGTTGTGTCTCTTTCTAAGGTTGTTGGCAAAAGTTGTGTGTGTGTATCCAAGAGAAGGGATACGTGATTCTTGCCAGACCAAAAGGAGAGAAGTGATACCTATAGAGTGTAAGTGTAGAAGGTGAAGAGGAGCTTGAGCGGATCTGCATTAGCATTGAGTGATATTACTAGATCATTGTAATACCTGTTGATCTCTAACCACCTCAACAGTTGCAAAATCCCTTAATAGGGTAGCCTTAACCGGCTTCCTGTAAATCCTTTAACAGGGTGTAGCATCCTAAAATTGCGACACTTGCAATTTTGACTGCATTTGGATCTTCACGATGGCGATGCAACACGGAACCTGAATGGAGACCCCGAAACTTGTTCATGACATCAAAAACTGCATTTTTCAGCACCCTGGCCTAATCCTCCTTGCACCCTGTTGTCCCTGGAGGTGGGACCATGGCGCCCAGCGCCCTGGTCCCTGGCCCTATTTTGGGCCCGGTCTCTTATGGGGCTTCGGGTCTTTAAGTTTGCAAATTGGAAAATATTATTTCCTGGTCGGCCCAAGGTCGGGAAAATCAGTCTATCAGCCCTAATTGACAAGTATATAAACTACATTTCCTCTCCCATTTGAGGAGGTGAAAAAGGAGGATATATGTGAGCAAGGCACGAAAGTGACATTAAAACATTCAAGCATTCAAGCATTCCTTCAAGAAATTGAGCATTCTAAGTCTCCATTCAAGGCTAAGTGTTGCATTCAAGACAAGGATTCAACCATTGAGGAGGAGATTACATACAACATACAACATACATTACACCTTCACATGTAATAATACAAACATTCTTACAACAAGGTATCAGTACTTTTTTACATTACAAACATTTACATTTACAACATTCTCATTTCTTGGTTAATTCCAAAACCGGGGTTTGACCTAAAGGCAAACCCCTCATCCCTAACCCCCCAATCATCCTCTCTTTTCTGTGTGTAGGTTACAGGTATGCGGCTGTAATTGAAGATCTGGAATCCTTGTGCAGAGACGAACAGATCCACCTTCATTTCACGGATTTTTCGGAGGACCATGTGCACGCCGGGTGGCATCGTCCTGTCAACTTTCGCTCAAATTTGCAGAACAGCACCGTCTCAACATTTTACTGCTAATTCCAGGTCCGCAGCTTCATCCCATATCCCTATCTCTGCTTATAAGCGAATCTTTCCTACTTTACATGCATTCCTAGTTCAATCTTTCTATCTACATTTCTTTACAAAAGAGGGTATCCTTGATGTCCTAACCCTTGAAACTCATTTAGAATCCAATCTTGCATTGCGTGGGATAGGATCTTGTGGGTTTCAACCCCTCTTTTGAATGTAAAGTCTCTCCTAAGTGAAAACCATCAACCCTAGTGACTCTCCCTTCTCTCTCCTTGGAGTTGGGGAGGGGAGAACAACTAGGGTTCGATTTTTCCTCTTTACATTTTGGTGAACCCGATGTGAACATCCTCATTCTGATTATTCATGGTTAGATCTGAAAATTTTGTTTCCTTAATTACATTTCCATGTTTAATCTTTTGCAAATTTTAGAGGCTAATTGCATAAAAACCCTAAAATTTTCTTTTTAGTAATTAAACTTGTGGAATGTTTAATTGTTAATGCTTGTTTCAGATCTACCCTTCTATTGCAAATTATCAATTCATATTTGTGCTTTAATTCTGAAAATTAAGTGGTTAAATGTCAAAACCCTAATTTTTAAGACCTTCTTGATTCAACCTTTGACTGATAATTTCACTGATCAAAACACCTCCAAATCGGCTGTAACTTTGGATTCCGCAATAAAATCACAATATCTTTCATCCCTGAAAATTTGGAAAAAAGTTGCGAGGACCGTGTACACCCCGAGCGCCATCGTCCCCGACATTTTTTTCGAAATTTCTGGAGCTGGATCTTACTGTATTTTTCTGCTAAAATCCAGAATTTTGGCTGATTTTATCAATTCTAACACTTTCAAAACTAAAGTCAAAGTTGGTCTAGTGATTGCTTGGATTAAGGCTTCTAATCATTCAAAAATTGTTGAAATTAAAATTCATATCAAAATTGTGTTTCTTACAGTCCTAAATCTGAAAAGTGTGTTGGTGTTCATTCAAAATTTCAGTGCTTTATTCAAATTTTTACAATTTGTGACTTTTGAAATTAAGTGTTTAATTGCAACAACTCTGATTTCCGCTTTCAAATTTGAATTTTTCATGAAATCGAGTCAACTTTTAAATTTCAAAACTTACATTGCTTTTAGTATTCCCTCTAAAATCATAAAATTCAAAATTCTAGTTTCCCTCTCTCTTTCAAAATTCAAATTTTGCATTTTTCAACAATCTTGGTAGGGTTCAATTTTGAGATTGCAATTTTAATTTGGCCTATCTATAGATCGTAAAAGCACTCAATTTTTTCAGATTGGCTTTAAAATCATCATAACTTTCATCCCTAAAAATTTCAAAAAAAGTTGCGAGGACCGTGTGCGCTCCGTTCGCCATGGTCCCTGACATTTTTTCTGAAATTTCAGGAGATTGTCCTGATTGCATTTAACAGCTTAAATCTAGGAGATTGGCTGATTTTATTGAAATTTGCTACCTATAAAATTCAAAATCTTCTCTCTTTCTTTAGTGCATGAGTTTTACAACAATAAGCCCTACTTATACTATTCCCGTTAGACGAAGCCTTAGAATTAAGTCTTTCCAAGGTTTAATTACTGAGGAGATGGAACCTAATTTGAATGGCCTTTTTAACGAGGACATGGGTAATTCCTCTAATCCTCTTAATGATGAATTAGCTCTCCATGAGGTTTCTGTAGAACAACTTTCAAAATTGGATAACCAATTTGATGATTTTCGATAATGGATGTCTCAAGAATACCCCGATAGTGAAGCTCTTTCATTAATTGAGGGTCTAAAACGTATGGTTCAAAGTGATAAGAATGGAATTGATATTTTGTGTGGTATTGCACACATTGTGGATTCGAATGTGATGCCGATGAAAAGTTGTGCCAAAACTTTAGGTTATACACAACCTCCTACTCAAGTTAATCATTCTATTCCTTTGACAACTCCTATTGCTAGTATACCTACCTTTACATCAAACATAATGACTACTTCAACACAAGACATTCCCCCTATGATCACCAGTCATGGGGGAAATCCTTCCTCTTCAATCAATCCAACTTCTTCATTCATTCCTTCAATAAGTGTTCCTATTATATCACCACAAATGAACATGACGGAAGGGGGCAATTCGTTTAATCATTCCATTCCTCCTTGTAGTGTTCCTCCTTTCCAATCATCTCCTATGACTAACTATCATAGTGTCCCGCCACCTTACTCTCTACCTTCTTTCAATAACATAACACCTCCATCACAATCTAACACGTCTAATATGAACTCTTCGACTGAAGCGACCATTAACAATCTTGCACAAACTGTCTCTTCTTTACAGCAACAAATTGCCTCTATGAATCAATCTAAGTTTAGTGTGCCCACATTTGATGTTGCGAGCCCACTTTCTCTTGACATTGTTCGAGCTATCCCCCCTAAACATGTTGAAATTCCACATTTGGAGCTTTATAATGGTAAGGGTGATCCTCTAACACATGTTAAGACATTTCAAACAATATGTACCGATTTTGCTTATGACCAAAGGTTGCTTGCAAAACTGTTTACTAGAACATTAAGAGACAAAGCCCTACAATGGTATTGCTCGTTGCCTTCTTATTCTATTTCTTCTTTCAAACAACTTGCAAATGCTTTTATTCAACAATTTCAAAACAATATAAGTCCTAAAGTTACTTTGATTGATTTAATGCATTGTAAACAAGGTGTTAAAGAAAAAGTGACTGATTTCATTGGTAGATATAAGCATTTGTATGCTCAAATTTCTTTTCCAGTACCTGACAATGACATTCAAAGAATCTTTATTTCTAATTTGCAAAAAGATATTAGAGAAAAACTCCTGTTTTCTGAGTTTACTTCTTTCCAACAGTTGTGCACAACTCTTCACAATTATCAACTGACTGTGAGTCAAATGGAACAAGCAAATCCTATGGCTCTGAGTGATAAGGGTGATAGTAGTCAACAACCATTTGGGAAGTTTAAACTGACCAGAGAGTCCATTAAATTCAATGAAAACCTCATCAACAACAATGTGAATGCAGCATCAGGTGTGCCTCCTATTTTTAAGTTTTTCAAGAAAGAAAGAAAGTTTACTCCTTTGAATGAATCATTGCATAGTATTATGAATAAGTTATTAGAACAAAATGTGCTTACTCTCCCTCCTATAAGTCAAATAGATCCTGCAAAGATTAATTCGCCCTATTTTGATAACAAATCTTTTTGTCAATTTCATCATCAACCTGGGCATGATACCGAAAAATGTTTTGCTTTAAAGGGTAAAATTCAAGATTTGATTGATAATAATACTATCTCTGTTTCTGGTGTGAATGATAAAGGCAACACATCTGTAGCTCCTCCTAACCAAAATCTTAAGATTTTCACTGATCCATTGCCTTCTCATACCTCTAATGGGATTGATACTACTGATTCCTCTGTCTCACCTGATCATCTCGTGTCTATGACTCTGAATGTGATTAACTTTGTGGAGCAACAAAAAATCCCTAAAGAACTTTCCATCACATTTGATTCCAGTGAAACTATCAGGGCACCTGCTGGTCCTTTATATATAGTTGCAAAAGTCAAGAATACACCTTGCCGTGGAGTGCTTATTGATCCTTCTTGTATGGTTAATGTCATTACTGAAGAATTTCTTTTTACTTTGCAATTGAATCAAGTGATCTATGATGAAACAAATGTGGTTGTGAAATTATTTGATGCATTTTCTTCTCTTGCAATTGGTTCTATTACAGTACCTATTGAGGTCCATAACAAACCCCTTCATGTGGACTTTTCTATTATTCCATCATCCGAACAATTTCGTGTGAAGCTAGGCTATCCTTGGCTATCTTCCATGAAAGCTATTGCCTCTCCTATTCATAAGTGTTTGAAATTTCCCCATAATGGTGAATTTGTTACTGTCAATCATAGTCTCTTTAAACCAGCTGAAAGAGCTTCTAGCGTTCCTATTGATTACTTTTGGCCTAAACAATTCCAATCTCTTCCTCCGCGAAGTGATCATCTTTTTAAATCTTATCAAAAGTGGAAAAAAGATATGAACCTATCTCTAAGTGAACCTAGAACACCCAAACTTGACATTCCTATCGTTCTTGAGAAGGAAGTTCTTCCTTTGAAAGATAAAACCAATGTCTTTCCCCAAGAAGATTCCCAACCCATCCCTATGGATGTGACTATGCCTATATCTAATATACTTCCTAAAAGTAGACCTATACCTCCTCGTCATGATGGACTTGGTCTCCTTCCTAAACCAAATATTCCTCCCTTATATGGAGCAGTTCCTCCTCCTTCCTCTTATGGAGAGAAGAGAGCTTCCTCTTCCCCTATTGTTCAACCTAAGAGACCACAACCTAAACACCCAAGTGATAAGGATGAGAACATTCCTCCTTCTCAATCTTCTCAACTTCCTACTAAGACTAGACGAAATCGTTCTGCACGTGAACGCCGACAAAGGTGTCGTCTTAGAGCTCAGGTAGCTACTTCCCAAACTTTGCAATCCCCAAAAACACCTTCAGCTAGTATTATCCCATTTTCTCCTCAGCCGAAAATTGAGCCAAAATCTCCTAAACGTAAGATGCATGATGGTCTTGACCCTGTGCGAGTTAAAGATCCTATTTTTATAAATCTTGATGATGATATACATGAAAATGTTATTCATGATGAAAATGTTACTCCTGTTCATTCTGATAGTGAATATGAATATGTTGATGTTGATAACCATTTATCTAACGAATTTTCTAAAGCACTTATCCTAGCTCCTAGACAAGAACAATGTGGCTCGGAACATGAACATAGCCCTTGTTTGGATCTTGTGATAGCTCCATCTGCTGTGTTGGATGTTCCTCCTCTAGCATGTTTCCTACCTTCCCGAAATATTGATCAGCAAGATCGGGGGGTAGATGACGTGCTAGAATAGTTTCATTAGCATAGCAGATTCTCTCCTCCTCTCTTTTGTTACTTCTTCTATGTGTTATTCTCATTCTTCTATTTGTTGTCCTTAGTGTTGTCTACTTGAGGATGATGCAAAACATTGAGATCTCTTTTGGTCTCTCTCATGTTGACTCAAAAGACACATGTGTTCCCTTCTTCTAGGTGACCTTCCTTGATTGGGGAATGAAGAACAATTATGCATACATACATATGATATACATGAATTATCATACAGCATACTAACCCCGAGGAAAGCGAAGTCACCTTGTGCTTTGTGTTTTGTGTCTATTATCCTTGGGCTTATCTCACACTTGGGGGCTAAATCCTTGTGATAATTTGCTCCTTTCTCATTTCTTATATGTATCACTACCTTAAAGCAATCACCCCCGGTGAGGCATGTGCGATCGCTTTAACGTAGGGGGGCATACATCCCGTTCATATCTTTTCAAGATACTTGAAAATTTCTTGACAAATTTAGCTTTGCCTTGAAAATTTTTGATATCTTTCTTGCATGACTCATAGTGAGGGAACCTTACTACTGACAGTCATGGTTCTCCCTCATGATCTTCAATTTTACTTTGTCAATTGAAGTCGTAAGATCCTTAGTCCACTGGGGGCTTGGTGTATCTTGACTCCTTGACGTGGTGAAGGTTTTTCAATGTTGTTTCCTTGTACTTTATCGAAAGTATGAGCGTACGCTTATACTCCCGCTAAAGTGGGGGCTAAATGTAGCGTCCTAAAATTGCGACACTTGCAATTTTGACTGCATTTGGATCTTCACGATGGCGATGCAACACGGAACCTGAATGGAGACCCCGAAACTTGTTCATGACATCAAAAACTGCATTTTTCAGCACCCTGGCCTGATCCTCCTTGCACCCTGTTGTCCCTGGAGGTGGGACCATGGCGCCCAGCGCCCTGGTCCTTCAGGACTAGGGCGCCCAGTGCCCTGGTCCCCAGGACCATGGCACCGAGTGCCCTGGTCCTTGGCCCTATTTTGGGCCCGGTCTCTTATGGGGCTTTGGGTCTTTAAGTTTGCAAATTGGAAAATATTATTTCCTGGTCGGCCCAAGGTCGGGAAAATCAGTCTATCAGCCCTAATTGACAAGTATATAAACTACATTTCCTCTCCCATTTGAGGAGGTGAAAAGGGAGGATATATGTGAGCAAGGCGCGAAAGCGACATTAAAACATTCAAGCATTCCTTCAAGCAATTGAGCATTCTAAGTCTCCATTCAAGGCTAAGTGTTGCATTCAAGACAAGGATTCAACCATTGAAGAGGAGATCACATACAACATACAACATACATTACACCTTCACATGTAATAATACAAACATTCTTACAACAAGGTATCAGTACTTGTTTACATTACAAACATTTACATTTATAGCATTCTCATTTCTTGGTTAATTCCAAAACCGGGGTTTGACCTAAAGGCAAACCCCTCATCCCTAACCCCCCAATCGTCCTCTCTTTTTTGTGTGTAGGTTGCAGGTACGCGGCTGTAATTGAAGATCTGGAATCCTTGTGTAGAGACGAACAGATCCACCTTCGTTTCGCGGATTTTTCGGAGGACCGTGTGCACGTCGGGCACCATCGTCCCATCAACTTTCGCTCAAATTTGCAGAATAGCACCGTTTCGACATTTTACTGCTAATTCCAGGTCCGCAGCTTCATCCCATATCCCTATCTCTTCTTATAAGCGAATCTTTCCTACTTTACATGCATTCCTCGTTCAATCTTTCTATCTACATTTCTTTACAAAAGAGGGTATCCTTGATGTCCTAACCCTTGAAACTCATTTAGAATCCAATCTTGCATTGCGTGGGATAGGATCTTGTGGGTTTCAACCCCTCTTTTGAATGTAAAGTCTCTCCTAAGTGAAAACCATCAACCCTAGTGACTCTCCCTTCTCTCTCCTCGGAGTTGGGGAGGGGAGAACAACTAGGGTTCGATTTTTCCGCTTTACACAGGGTAATTCAAAGCTATTGAGTTTGAAATCCTTTAGCTATTGAGTTCTTCAAATCCTCTAACAAGGTAACCTTTAACAGGGTTTAATCCTTAACCAGGTATTCTAGCCATCCCTTAACCGAGTGATCCCTAAAAGAATCAGTTCCTAGTAGAACCTATTGTAATGTCTCTAACTGGACAAGGCTCCTAATAGAGCGGACTTCTAAAGAGTTCAAAAATAGCTTGTGGGTATTCATCCCCAGCATGGTTTTTCCCAGTTGGGTTTCCATGTGAAAAATATGTGTTTCATGTGTGATGCTTTTATCTTGTGATGCTTTGCTATTGTCTGTCAAGCATATGATGGTTATGTGTTTTATGCCTGTCAATAAAACATGTTGAACTAGCTGTTATTATGATCTAATGATAGATTACCTATTTATGCATAAGGGTAAAATGGTAGTGTAGTCTTGAGTTGAGTGAAAAGCTAAGTGAGTAACTGGTTAATGCTTGTCTCAGTCATTCTTAGCTTTACTAGTTGCACTCTGTTTCAAACCGGTGTTACTGTTTGCTAGTCATTTCAAGTGTCTATTGTCAAGCCAGTTTAGGACTGTATTTTTGTCTATACTAATTCACCCCCCCCTCTTAGTACCGGGTTGGTACTATCCATTCATCATTGAGTTATCAATTGGTATCAGAGCATCCTCCAGGTCCTCTATGCTATAAGCTTAACCACTTGACATAAAGATCCCAATCTAATAATGAAGAGGGAAGGTCCAAAGTTTAACAAAGAAAATTTCAGTATATGGAAAGACAGAATGAAGATGTACATCAGAAGCATGGGTGCTCAACATTGGAGCTATGTTGAGACTGCCTATGTTGCTCCTATTGGTACCTTCACCGATGACCAAAAGAGAGAGATGTAGGAGAATGGGCAAGTCATGGAAGCCCTAATTAGTAGTTTATCTAACATTGAGTTTATTGATGTTTAGGATAAGGTAAATCCCAAAGAGGTATGGGATACTCTGGAAAATATCTATGGCAGTGATGAGCATGTAAAATAGGCTAAGGAAGAAAGCCTTAGAGGGAAGTTTGAAGATATGCGGATGCTTGAAGGTGAGACCATTCAACAATATGGAATAAGAATCAAAACCACTGTTGGAGATATCAAGAGTGTAGGTGGTAAAATAGAAGATTCCACTGTGGTAAGCAAAGTCCTGAGATCCCTATTGTCAGTCTATGCAATAAGGGTTGCTGCTATTCAGGAGCTAAGATCAATAGACAAGACTAAGGTATCCCTAGACTCCATCATTGCAAAGTTGACATCCTATGAGCTAAATAGTTTCAATGGCAATGTTCAAAAGACTGAATCAGCTTTTAAAGCTTCTGCAATACCATCCAAAAAAGGAAAAGAAGCTAGCACTAGTGGTGAACCAAGACAGGGCAGCGAAATGGATGATGAGGAGATTCTGATGGCATTTGAAGCTCTCCTTTCCAGAAAACTTCCTAAAGGAACCAGCAAATACAGAGGTAAGCTACCTTTGAAATGCTTTTCTTGTAACTGGATAAGACATATTGCTATAAACTGTCCTAATGGCGACAACAAGGACAAACTAGAAAGGTTTAAGAAATTCAAAGGAGGAAACCGGAGAAACTATTTTGTGGCAGTTGATGAAGGTGTCACAGATGAAAAATCAGAGGATGAAGAAAATGAAGATATTGTGTTTGTTGTTGTCAAGGAAGATGTGTCAGACAAGAAGGCTCTTGTCTCTTGGTTTGATAATTCCAATGAGTGGATCATTGACAGTGGTTGTTCTCACCATATGACTAGTGACCGGAGCAAGTTTCTATCCTTGGAGAAGTACGATGGTGGTGTGGTTCGCTTTGGAAATGATGCACCATGCATGGTCAAAGGTAGAGGGTCTATCTCTCTAAATGGAAAGAGTAGTGCTGACAATGTGTATTAGGTTGATGGTCTTAGACACAACCTTCTGAGTGTTGCCCAGCTGAATGATAGTGGCCTCACTCTAGAATTCAATAATGGAGTTTGCAGAATCAAAGGAAAGAATGGTGAATTGGTGGCCACTGGCAGGCAGACCAAAGGTAACCTATTTCAGCTGAGTGCAAATATAAGTACATGTCTTATGGCTAAATTCGATGATAGCTGGATATGGCATAGGAGACTCTGCCATGTAAACTTTGATAACATTGTGAAGGCTAGTAAGATCAAGGTAGTTAGAGGGTTGTCAGTGCTAAGTAAACTAGATAATACCTTGTGCAAGGAGTGTCAATTGGGGAAAATGTCTTCCTCAACCTTTAAAGGTAAATCTTTCACTATTGACAACTTGCTTGACCTTGTGCATACTGATTTGTGTGGTCCTATGAAAACTAGAAGTGTGCAGTGTGATAGGTACTTCATGATTCTCACTGATGACTGCTCAAGAATGATGTGGGTCACATTCTTAAAAGACAAGTCTGAAGCCTTTCTAAAGTTTAAAGCTTTCAGAGCATTAATGAAGAAGGAAAGTGGTAAAAGGATCAAGTGCCTAAGAACTGATCAAGGAGGGGAATTCACTTCCGGTGAATTCAACAAGTACTGTGAAGAACATGGCATCAAGAGGCAATTGTTTGCCCCCTGGACTCCATAGCAGAATGGCCTAGCAGAGAGGAATAATCAGACTGTGGTTGAAGCAGCTAGAACCATGTTGATTCAAGGAAAGGTAGCTCACACCTTTTGGAGAGAAGCAGTGAGCACTGTAGTCTACATAATGAACCGGGTACTCATCAAGAAAGGTAAGGATAAAAATCCTTATGAGTATTGGACCGGTAAGACTCCTATGGTTAGCTACTTTAGAGTGTTTGGTAGCAAATGTTACATCAAGAGGAGTGAACACCAAAGCAAATTTGGTGCGAAATGTGATGAGGGAATATTCCTAGGATATTCCACCAAGAGCAAAGCTCTCAAGTGTTTCAACAATAGGACTCAAAGAATTATGGAAAGCATCAATGTAAGAGTTGATGAAACCTCTGAGAAAACTGAGGAAACCAGTAGTGAGCAAGCGGTAAACAAACCGGTTGCAACCTTTTGGGAACCGGTTGACAGCCAACCGAGTACCAGTAACAATGTTCCTACACCAGAAAATGTAGAAGTTGATACTGATGGAGATGAGGATGAAGAAGAAAAGAAAGAGGAATCTATCAAGACCATTCCTCGGTATGTCAAGCTGAATCATGATCCTAAGTAGATCATAGGAGATAAGGATGCAGGAATCCTTACAAGAAGAAAGGTCAGAGAAAACTCATGTATGATCTCTGAATTTGAGCCTAAATCATTCAAAGAGGCACATAAGGATGAAGAGTGGATCAAGGCAATGGAAGAGGAACTTGACCAAATAGAGAAAAATGGTACATGGTCTTTGGTACCCCAACCGGAGCACAAAAATGTCATTGGTACTAAATGGGTTTTTAGAAATAAGCTGAATGAGGATGGCATAGTGATTAGGAACAAAGCCAGATTAGTGTGCAAAGGATATGCTCAAGAAGAAGGAGAAGACTATGGAGAAACCTTTGCTCACGTAGCCAGATTGGAAGGAGTCTATATGCTTCTTGCATATGCAACTTTTAAAGGTTTCAAAGTATATCAAATGGATGTAAAATCTGCATTCCTAAATGGTGTACTTGAAGAGGAGGTGTATATTGAGCAACCAGATGGGTTTTCCCTATCTAAAGATAGTGACATGGTATGTAGGCTACATAAAGCCTTATATGGACTAAAGTAGGCACCTAGAGCATGGTATGAACGTCTCCATTCCCATTTTGTGAAGATTGGATTTGAGAGAACAAGTGAAGATAGTAATATTTTCTTGAAGTTTGAAGGAGATCAGATCCTGATCTATGAGGTATTTGTTGATGACATTATCTTTGGTGGAGATGACAAGATGAGTCATGAGTTTGCAGATGAGATGAAGAAAGAGTTTGAAATGTCACTCATAGGGGAGATTAAATTCTTCATTGGACTGCAGATCTAGCAGATGAAGGATGGAATCTTTATCACTCAGTCCAAGTATGTCAAAGAGGTGTTGAAGACCTTTGGCATGGAAGATAGCAAACCGGTTGGTACTCCGATGGTGACCGGTTGTAAATTATCTAAAGAAAATGACTCAGAATTGGTTGATGAGAAGGAATACCGATCAATGATTGGTAAGTTGCATTATGTAGTGCATAGAAGACCAGATATTGCACATATAGTTGGCATTACTGCAAGATTCTAGAAAAGCCCAAGAGAATCTCACTTGGTTGCAGTCAAGCAGATTCTTAGGTATTGGAAGGGAACTGTTGACTATGGATTGTGGTATCCTTATAGCAAGGATTTCAACTTGAAAGTATACACAGATGTTGATTGGGCAGGCAATATAGATTACCAGAAAAGAACAACCGGTGGTGCATTCTTTCTCAGTGGTAGATTGGACTCATGGATGAGTAAGAAATAGAGTTGTATCTCTTAGTCTACAGTGGAAGCAAAGTATGTTGCAGCTTTCATGAATTGCACCCAGTCAATCTGGATGAAGCATGTATTAAATGGCTTCAAAGTTCCTGTATCTGAACCGGTAAGTATATTTTGTGATAACACAAGTGCTATCAATATCTCAAAGAATCCGGTTTTACACTCTAGAACCAAGCATTTTGAACTTAAGTATCATTTCCTGAGGGAAAAGGTTCAGAACAAAGAGATTGCACTAGAACATGTTTCCAGTCAGGAGCAATTAGTAGATATATTCACCAAGCCTCTCCCAAAGGTTACATTTATGTACTTAAGAGGTGAATTAGGGGTGTTTCCCCTTCAGGAGGTAAACTAAAGATATATGCTCCACATTAGTCAAGTATTGCATAGTCAAATTTTTCTTCAGGATTGATGTGTTGAAGGATGCTACTCCTCAGGGGGAGCAGCATAATGGAACAGGTAAGCTTGTGCCTCCACTTTGGCATTGTTGTCAAAGGGGGAGAAGATGTGAAGCGGAGAAGATATCTGGAGAAAATGGGGAGAAGATGTGAAGCGGAGAAGATATCTTTGTTTATTGCCATCAATGCCAAAGGGGGAGATTATTGGCATTATGTGAACCAGTATGAGGACATAATGACATTGTATGTTGTCATTGATGTCAATATGCTGAAGAAGTGAGAACCAGCATTTGAGAGAATCGGTAGAACACTGTGAACTGGCATTTGTGCCAAAGTGAAGTGGTGTATTTGTTCATGATGAACTGGCATACAATTATGAGAACTGGCACATGGAAGTATTATATGACTACCGGTTGGTAGTCTCAATTTCAGGATTTATGGTTTAAGCGCTTCAAGCCTGTGTGGCTCAACTAGTGACTTTGTGTAATGAGTTAGCATGGTAAAAAAGAATAGATTATGTTGCCACGTAAGCCTTGTGCGCGTGAAGGATCTTGCATGAAGGAGATTGTTCCTATCTACCTCAAGAATGTGAGAATTCTATAAAACTGTGATAACGTGTGATGGGTTATCAGCCGCCATAAAATCAGTGGAAATGGACGATGGAGAATGTCTTGAGATTGGATCAAGAACTGTTACATTTAATGCAGTGTGCTCAATGGTCAGGATTGAACCATTTGAATTCCATAACCTATCAGGTTTAGGGTTTAGGGTTTATGCTACCAACTTATCTATTTTCCTATAAGGTTAATGTTGTGTCTCTTTCTGAGGTTGTTGGCAGAAGTTGTGTGTGTGTATCCAAGAGAAGGGTTACGTGATTCTTGCTAGACCAAAAGGAGAGAAGTGATACCTATAGAGTGTAAGTGCAGAAGGTGAAGAGGAGCTTGAGCGGATCTACATTAGCATTGAGTGTTGTTACCAGATCATTGTAATACCTATTGATCTCTAACCACCTCAATAGTTGGAAAATCCCTTAATAGGGTAGCCTTAACCGACTTGCTATAAATCCTTTAACAGGGTAATTCAAAGCTATTGAGTTTGAAATCCTTAAGCTATTGAGTTCTTGAAATCCTCTAACAAGGTAACCTTTAACAGGGTTTAACCCTTAACCGGGTATTCTAGCCATCCCTTAACTGGGTGATCCCTAATAGGATCGGTTCCTAGCAGAACCTATTGTAATGTCTCTAACTAGACAAGGCTCCTAATAGAGCAGACTTCTAAAGAGTTCAAAAATAGCTTGTGGGTATTCATCCCCACCATGGTTTTTCCCAGTTGGGTTTCCACGTGAAAAATATGTGTCATGTGTGATGCTTTGCTTTTGTCTGTCAAGCATATGATGGTTCTATGTTTTGTGCCTATCAATAAAACATGTTGAACTAGCTGTTATTATGATCTAATGATAGATTACCTATTTATGCATAAGGGTGAAATGGTAGTGTAGTCTTGAGTTGAGTGAAAAGCTAAGTGAGTAACTGATTAATGCTTGTCTCAGTCATTCTTAGCTTTACCGGTTGCACTCTGTTTCAAACCGGTGTCAATGTTTGCCAGTCATTTGAAGTGTCTACTGTCAAACAGGTTTAGGACTGTATTTTTGTCTGTACTAATTCACCCCCCCCCCTCTCAGTACCGGTTTGGTACTATCCGTTCATCATTGAGTTATCATCTATCATGCAAAATGATTCATTGTGATGTCATACATAGACATTTTACATTTCATGTCGGCCTCTAGAAATCATAACACAATTACCTAGGTGCAATGTATCTGGTCAAGTGATCATAACTCATCACAAAAATACTACCAAAATTTAGTGGTAAGGATAACTCATCACAACTTGTGATAACTCATCACACAATCAATGAGTACTAGTTGGAACAATCCAATACCAGTTGGATTTAAACATATAAACCGTTATCCTTGATGCTTTTGTGATAATCTCCACTGGATCTTCATGTTGATGTTGAGTTATGTATATCCACTGGTTCTCTCCATATATTAATACTGGTTATCACAATGTACTAGTTTGGATGTAAACCTTTAGTATATTGGTTGTAGTATACACAACTTGAAGTTATACTAGTATACAATGTGAAGATAAGTGTATGTATGTGTTTCATCAACGACAACATATGATGAATTTAATCATTACAATCTTCATCAAGCCAACAAAGTAGAATATAATGTAGATGCATTAAAGATTGTTGATATTAAAAATGAGGAATGAGAGCTCTATTTATAGGGAAAATAGGGCAATGGATGGTCAAGATTGAATAATCTTAACAAGGGCCAGGATTGAAAGTTAATCAATCTATGTTTAAAATTCTTACCAATGAAATGGTGACAATTATCAACAAAGGGTTTCTTGAGAGGAGATGTAAGAAGCATTAAATGCTTGATGAGGCATGATGGTTACCCTAGGAGGTAAGGTTAAGGTTAGGTTTGGTTCATCCATTGGATAAATCTTTTACCCAAGGGGTGAACTCTTTTGCAAGGGTTAATAGGATAACCAAGGTTAAAGCCACGAGTGCTTGATGAGACCCTTGGGTTGGATGAGGGTTAAGTTAGAGAGAAATTCTCTAACTATACAAGAAGGTTGAGTTAACCATTAATGGTTAGGAAGACTTTGGGGACAAATTTGTAAGAGTCCTTCCAAATTTGGGGGAACTCAACAAGTTATCTTGTTGAAGACATATAGCCTTAAATGCATTTAGATGACTTTCCTCCAAATTTCAGAAGTTACTTCTCTTTGCTTAGGAATGTGACAATAATTAGGATATGAATTAGGATAAATTGGAAGTGATTAAAAGAATCTAAAAGGGGTTTAGGAGGCAAGTGGATGCAGGACGATTCGAATTAAAATAAAATTACTTTATTTCAACAAAATAAATGCAAGTGGGGGGTTTAAATAAATAAATTAGATTTATTTATTTGCAAGGACCAATTTAATTAAATGTAAATTTAATTAAAAAGGGAGAAAGGAGAATTAGTTAAATAAAGTGATTTATTTAATCAAAGGCTAGAAAAAGCTTAGGTGAATATAATTAAATAAACTGAGTAATTTATTTAATCAAATAGATGAATGTGAAGAAATTAATTAAATGGAATTTAATTAATAGGAGGAATGGGGTTAAAATAAATATTAAATATTTATTTAGGAAGGTGGTTAGATTTATACGTTACATTTTTTCCCTCTTTGAATTGACATGTGTGTACATGTTGATTCAAAGAAAACGTTTAATTTGTCCTCAAGAATTTTTTTTATGTTGTCACCAAAGTTGTCGATATGATTCCTAGATATGAAAAAATTGATTTGATATGAAAAGTTGATATGGTGTCGATATAAAATTGTTTTGGAGATTCGATATGATAATGCCCCCTCGGAAGATAAATTGAGAAAATTATGATTTTCGAGGCAGTGGCATGATGCAGGATGATTTTCAAAAGTTGGATGATTTGAATTGTTAAATTTTTTGATATTTATCTGCCACTAAATTTTTAAAAGGAATATCGAAGAAATGAGGAAGACTAATGTGGGCATAGTGCTTACATGCCCCACATGTCCACCAAAGATTGAAGAAATGAGGAAGACTAATGTGGGCATAGCATTTACATGCCCCACATGTCCACCAAAGATTGAAGAAATGAGGAAGATTAATGTAGGCATAGCACGTACATGCCCCTCATGTCCACCGAGGTCACATTGGTATGAATCTTGATTGTCGATATGGGTCAAGTGGTGATATGCTTCACAAGTTGATATGGGTCTTGATTTAATATGGGTCCTGATTCGATATGGGTCTTGATTGATTTTCGACATGGATCTGGATTGATTTTTTATATGATATCCAGGGAATTTAGACATTTATTTACTCTAATTGACGATTGGTTCTGGCTTGTATCATTGATTTTCCGTTTGATCGGCATGTGGTCACACATGTACATGATGATATGATATGGATGTAGTGATTTTAATTTTTATAAACTATATGATATGTTTTTAATATATATTACTTTGTAGATGATGATGCAGATGATGTGATGTCTGTGTTTTTTATTTTTATGATTAAATGCTTATATAATATTCGCAATGATACTATATGTTTAGAAGGTGATATGGAGATGATGGTTGGATTTGATGAATGCAGATGTTTCTAACATGTTGTCGATATGATATGCTCATGTATGGGGATAATGATATGATTTATCAAATTGATTAGATTGATAATATTGATCAGAATTGATAATATTGATGTTAAGTCTAGTTTCAGGAATGACACCTCCTGTATAAGATGATGATCAAAGCGTTTGGTTTTAGGAACGATATATCCTATATAAAACATGATCAAAATGTCTAGTTTCAGGAAAGAGACATCCTATATAAGACATGATAGAATGGATCAGATGAAATGGATTGATAGAATTGAGATCAAGTCTAGTTTCAGGAATGACAACTCCTATATAAGAAAAAGATGATCAAATCATTTAGTTTCAAGAATGATATATCATGTATAAGACATGATCAAAATGTCTAGTTTCAGGAAAGAGACATCATGTATAAGACATGATAGAATGGACCAGATGAAATGGATTGATAGAATTGAGATCAAGTCTAGTTTCAAGAATGACACCTCCTGTATAAGACAAAGATGATCAAAGCATCTAGTTTTAGGAACAATATATCCTGTATAAGACATGATCAAAATGTCTGGTTTCAGGGAAGAGACGTCCTATATAAGACATGATAGAATGGGTCAGATGAAATGGATTGATATAATTGAGATCAAGTTTGGTTTCCTGAATGACACCTCATGTATAAGATAAAGATAATCAAAGCGTTTAGTTTTAGGAACGATATATCCTGTATAAGACATGATCAAAATGTTTGGTTTCAAGAAAGAGACATCTTGTATAAGACATGATAGAATGGATCAGATGAAATGGATTGATAGAATTGAGATCAAGTCGAGTTTCAGGAATGACACCTCCTGTATAAGATAAAGATGATCAAAGCGTCTGGTTTTGGGAAACAATATATCCTATATAAGACATGATCAAAACGTCTGGTTTCAGGAAAGATACATCATGTATAAGACTTGATAGATAAGAGAACATCTAGTTTTAGGAAAGATACATCCTATATAAGACATGATAGATGAGAGTTGGATGAATGGTGAAGATATGAAAGTGAAGAAATATTTCATGATGATGCGATAGATATGCATGTGATGGATGCAATGATGAATGTGACTAGATGATAATGATGAGATGTATCTTGAAAATTAGATGTATGATGTGAGATGTATCTTGAAAATTAGATGTATAATGTGAGATTTATCTTTAAAATGAGATGTACGATGTGAGATGTATCTTGAAAATGATGTGATGAGAATGATAATTATGTGATGTGAGATGTGATGACTAATGCAAGATTAAAATAATATGCAACTAAATATAATTTTAAAATGATATGTCATTAATGCAAGTTTAAAATGATATTCAACTTAATCCAAGATTAAAATGATATTCAACTAGTGCAATTTTAAAATAATATGCAACTAATGCAAGTTTAAAATGATATGCAACTTAATACAGGATTAAAATGATATGCAACTAGTGTAAGATTAAAATGATATGGAACTAATGCTCACTTTAATTATATCATTGTCATTCCTATTAAGTCACTTGTTTGTGTTGTTTTTATCATCATTGATCTTTTGATACGTTGAAAGCTTAATATAAGCATCATGGTATAATTGAACCATAATGACCTATGTAAAAATTACATGGATGTTTGATATTACAAGGTGGTACAAGTTTCGAGGTATAATTGAACCGAGATGACCTGAGTGGAGCTTGCATAGAATAGACAAGAGTTAACCATTTGCATGCGCAAACTGGAAAATTTCTTCAATGATATGTTTCCAATCATGTCTCGAGACAAATTTGTACCATACGAATGATCGCCTCATAGACAGAAAACCAAAGAAAATGTTAGATTCTTTTGTTGCTTCTCTAGCTTAGTACATCCTTGAGTATCTTGGGAGCTCTAATGATTTAGAAATCAAAATACAAATAGTCAAAACTTCATGATATATGTAAACAAATCATAATTCAGAAAATCATCCATTGTGTGTGTTTGAAGTTGCATTTGGATAATGATCCTATTTTCTAGCCTGATGAGCAATTTTGACAATGGTTCCCTAGTATGTTGTGATTCTTGTTTGTTGTCTGAATGCTTAAAGTGAGAGAAATATTTCCCTCAATAATGGATATTTTTCTATGTGGATACATTTGTTGATCACCAAGCCATGGTGGGATATGATATTGATAACTATTTTTAGATAATCAAGGATATTGATTATGCTAAGTATGTCGAGGATAATGTTGCATGAATAAGTGTTGGATGATGGCCATTAGCTGAGACTAGATGGATCAATGATAAAAGTACTAATAGATAGAGGAGTTGTTCTCTCATAAATAGCACTTCTTTCCAGGTTTTCACCACTTGTTTTTGTAGACGTCTAAAAATGGTCAATGCTTGCGGAGTCATACTTTAACATTCGCACATTGCCTTATTTTAGGGTTTTTGCGTTGCATTAAAATTTCTTCTATGTTGTGCACTTGGTCTTTACCATTTGTGAGCATCGAGTCCTTCTTCTACATTCCTCATTTTTCTTGCTTTTGAATTAGGTCTTGTCGATAGCAATCTTCAGTCATGATTTTGGTCGATCTTATCCTGTCGCGTCATGGTGCGTGCTCATTTATCATCATTTTGGACATCATCAATCCTAATCGATGATAGAATTAGGGTTTTTTCCTCTTGTCAATCTTTCAATCATCCTTAGCATGTTAGTAATCATTTGCGATTATCAACTTGTTAGCCTTGTCATTTTGCGATCAATTCGTCATCGATCCTTGTCCTTGTCAGCCTTGTCATTTTGTGATCGATTCGTCATCGATCCTTGTCCTTGTCAACCTTGTCATTTTGCAATCGATTCATCATCAATCCTTGTCCTTGTCAATCTTTTCATTTTGCGATCGATTCATCATCAATCCTTGTCCTTGTCAATCTTGTCATTTTGCAATTGATTTGTCATCGATCCTTGTCCTTTTCAATCATGTCAATTTGGATCGATTAGTCATTGTTCCTCGTCAATTGGTGCCTATCAATTTGATCTCCTTGTCAATCTTGGTCAACTTGTCATTGATTTTTGTCAACCAGTCTCAATCATTTATCAACATTGGTCCTTTGTCAATCAGAATCATGATCGAACCTACATTAATTTCTTGTTGTATTGACCTAATTCCTTGTCCTCTTATTTCTAGGGTTTTATGATTTGTTCATTTAATCCTTTTCTTCTTCTTGGTGGGTTAAATAAATTAATTTATTTAGTCCTAGGTCTCTTTCATGAATTAATTAATGGATGAAAACCTATTAATTAATTCACCTAATTTCCATTTCTCCTATTTTCTTCAATTTCTCTAATTTTTCCCCCTAATTTCATTCCCTCATTTTCTCCTATGTTTATGCTTCCATTTGTTGCAATCATGGAGGCTATTTTCTCTCTTCCCTTTTGTCATGGGAATGGCATTTTAATCCTGTCATAATTTGTCATAATTTTTGTCAATCAACCTTGCATGTGAATCTTGTCATAATTTGTGCATAATTTGTCATTCTTGATTTGAATTTCCTTTCAAATCTCTTCATGCTAATCTTGTCCTCTCTCCAATTTGTCTATAAATTGGATGATTTTTTTCAATCAATCAATCACATTTTCGAGTAACCTTATACTGCAAATTTCATCAACAACTTGCTTTCTACTTGCATTTTTGCACTTGTAGGTGAGATCCACATCAAATTTGAAGGTGAAAGAAGAACAATGGAGGAAAAATGAAGGAGATACATGCTTTGGTTTTCATTTTATTTTAGTATTTCATCTTCATGCCTTTATTGATTGTATTAGGATTTCTTATCATTGCAATCTAGTTTTTGTGGTTGAGCTAGTTTAATATTGCTTTGATGCATTCCATTTTCCTAGTTACATTTTTCTGGTGAACCCGATGTGAACTAACCCCTTAACCATGTTTTTTAGTGCTTTTGAGCTGATTTGTAGGTGAAAAACTCAAGAAACAGGGTGACTCAAACCTTTCTGGACACTTCTACGCCTGTGTTGAGGCATTTTGCACCTGTGTGAAGGCATTCTGCACCTGTGTTGATGAGATTTGTGCTTGTGTAAAAAAAAAAAAAAAATTAGTTTATTTTCATTCTATTTTCTGCATTTTGTTTTTTGTTTGGTACTAATTCTCTGTGCAGCATTTTGGCATTATGAGTGATGAAGACTAAAAAAACAACTACTAATGAATCTTATGCAGGACGCAGTCAAAGACTCTCATTAAAACATCTTGCTTGCAATTTTTAAAGTAGTTGCACATTTCATTTCTTAAAGGTTAATGAACACCATGCATGCTTTGTCTATTTTTAGTTTGATTGCATGTTTTAACCCTTAGAACTGGGCCTGCCTCTCAATTTTCCTGGCACTTCGCACAAGTATTGGTGAGAGGGAATGACCCAAAGTGGTGATGGGCTAAAGCCAAGCTCTTCCGAACCACTCTAAATAACTATGGATGTAATGAAAGTTGTAGACAACGAGTGCTAGAATGGTATTGCGATGATTTATTCACTAGATCAATACCCACCCGAATGGATGCCCTTACTAGAATCTCTTGTTTTTAGATGCCAAAATCCTTCTATCTGTTGGCTCAGGCATTGTGATATGCACATGCCGAAGACACCACTCATGTACTCCTCGGTTAGAGATAGCAAGTTCTTGGGAAGTGATGCCCCTTGAACTCGAAGCTTGGTATGCCCAAGAAGTGAGTGCATTGTAAGGGGGAGCCAGTGCTACCAAGCGTCTAGCTATCCGGTTGAGTGTTGTATTTTATGGTTAGAGGTTTTGACAGATATTACCCTTGCCAGCCATAGGATTTGTTGTGAATGTGCTTGATTGTCTTGAGTCAAAGTCAAACAAACATTTTGTCTTTCGTGATTGTCAAAAGTTAAATCAAAAACAAGCTTTCAAAAGTGCTCATAATCAACTTGGGTTTTCCAAATCAACAACCTTCAATTCAAAACAAAATCCAAACAAAAGTCCAAATTTGTCCAAGTATTCATCCAACATTTGAACATGGCTTGTCAAAACATTAAATATCTTTGTTTCAAAATTCATGTCACTTTAGGCTAGGTTTTGCATAGTCCAACTTAGGTCCTAGGGCATATTGTCATCTCCCTTCATTTTAGTCCTTTTCATTGCAAGCGTCCTCATTTTGCACTTAGGTTCAAAACCATTTCCCTAAGTTTGCATTTCATTGTCATATCCAAGCTAGACTTCCATTTAGGTGACATTCGTGCATTATCCTTGTCATGCTAAAATTAGGTCTTGCTTAGGTTGCATTTTGCATATCCCAAGTCATTGGTCTTCACATATCCTTATCATTGTATTGTCATCTTGTCTTGGCTTCATCTTGTCATATCATATCCTTACATCATTTTCATGTCATATCCTAAGTCATTGTCATAATCATTGCCTTCTTGCATTTAGTCTCAAAAATTTGGTTTGTCAGACTCAAAAAAATCAAAACTTTGGATGATACCCTAAGTTGTTGTTAGGGAGTCTTGACCTTGTCTAAAATTTGTCCTTTCATTAATATCATTTTTGTCAAACCTAGCTTAGTATCCAAGCATATAGGTGAGACATTGTCAATTTGTCCTATTGTCATTTGGTCCTTTGTCCTTTAAGGTCTTGACTTCATTTCAATTTCCCAAGGTTGTGTTTTTAGCTTTGAATTTCAAAAGTTTGTCTCCAAAAATTCAAAAGGTACAAAAACATTAAGTTGCATTGTTATCCTTTTAGGTTTCATTTGTCAATCCCATTAGTTGCATTGCATAGTGACATGTTTGTTGATATGAGGTCTCAACCTTCTTACAAAGCCATGTCATCACAATTGAGAAATCAATCATGTCAATCCAATCTCTACATGTCTTAGAATTTTGATCAAACTTATCATGATGATGTAAATGTCGAAATACAAAAACTAGAGGAGAAACTAGCTCAAGAAAAGGAGATTTTGGAACAAAAAGTGAAAAACATTGAGAAGAATAGATCCCAAATGTCCAAAACATTTAAAAAATTTCAAGGTCCAAACCCAAACATTGAGCCAATTGATGTAAAAGCTTTTATCGAATGATCAGACATACCAACTCTCATCTCTCAAATAGAGATGATGAAACAATTTCAAAAAACAAGCACAAATTTCAATCAAGTCCCAAATTGAAATTCATTTGGTCAAATTTCATTCAATCAAATCTCGAATCAACAACATATCCAACAGACACAACCAATGGTCCAACATATACAACCAACACAACCAATGGTCCAATTTCAACAATATGTCCAACCAACTATACAATGTCCACAAATAGTTCAACCAATGGTGGAATATCAACAAGTTCAATCAACATATCAATGTCAACAACTACAATCACAAATTCAAAAACAAAACTTGCAACATGCACCAAGCCATATTTTGAACATGTCAAACCAATTTGATCAACATCTAGTTCAAAATCAAAACATGACATCAGACCAAAACCAACTCCTTTCCAAACAAGTTCAAATTCTAGATACAATTATGTCAAAACCTCGAAAGAAAGGTGGCCTTATTGCAAGGATCTTAAGGAAATTACCAAGTGAGTTCTTTGAGGAGGATCAAGATAATACACTTATGTCTAGCAATGCCTCATCCCCCCACAAACTGTTGGAATAATGATATATTTGTCATTAGTGAATACACTTAGTGAAAACACTTATTTGATTTTGAATGGTTACCAAGCTCATCACTTAGTCCACAGCCTATACCGAGCATTCAGTAAAGCTCACCGATTAAATAGTTCAAACTGAGCAATAAGACTGTCACCGAGCATATGAGACAAACAGCAGTTACCGAGAAGTCAGTTCTCACCGAGTCACCAGTGGTTACCGAGTGACACTATATCTACCGAGTCACCACAACTACCGAGTTCCAAGCTACACTTCGGGACTAGTATGGACCGAGCTTCTACTCTTACCGAGAGCATGACGATGCCGAGTACTGTAGTGGACGCCATGTATCAGAAGATCACCGAGCCAGCTTGAGGAACCGAGTATCTACCGACTCAGTAATATTTTGTTCACCTATGTAAGGCTGACTTAAGAATGAGTTTATGTTATTAATTTGTATGAGGCCGACTTTATGAAATGTAAATGTAATTATGGATGGTATATATATGTGATGTATTATACCATCTGTTGTATGTATGTAAGATGTATGGATATGCGAAATTAGAAAGAGCAGAGCAGAAACTGCATTAAGGCAGTAGACCAGAACATTTTCGCAGAGTCAGTAAAGGAGCAGAATCGACATATCTATCTCAGAAGGAGATCAATACTCAAAGGATCTTATCAGCAATAAAGTTGTAAGTCAAGATCTACTGTTTCATCCTAATAGTTGAATCAGTTTGTAAATCCTTTTACCGGGTAGACTTAACAGTCTTTTGTAAATCTCTTAACCGAGTGCATACTTCATTGTATGTTTGTAAATCCTCCAACAAGGTGGACCTAGCAGTCCAAATTTGCTTCTAACAGGGCAGATCATCAGAAGTGATCATTGTAAGCCTTAACCGGCCAACTTTTACTGCAGTACCAAAGTTTTGTGGAAATGAATTAAAAGTTTTAAGTGTTACTGATTCACCCCTCCCCTCTCAGTAACTTGGTTAGTCCTGAATATTTTCAACAATTGGTATCAGAGCATTGTGGTTCTCAGAGTAAAAGTTTGACAGCTTGAGAAAAGATCAAAACAATGGAGATATTCAGACTTGACAAAGCTATTGAGAATGAAAAGCTAGATCTGGAAATGGCCATAGCACAACTCAAAGAAGCAAGAGAACATCTTTCCCAATCCCTAAAAAGAAGAAAGGAACTAGCAAAAGAAATAAATGATCATGAGTATGTTGAAACAAAAATTGAAGATCTCTTTCCTACAAGTAGTTCAAATGAAGTAGATGAAGCAAACAATGCAATCAAAGAACTCCTAGAAAAAAATGGATTATTGCAAAAAGAAGTAAGGATGCTAAGAAGAGAACAGGAAATTCAGTCTGCAAGATTTTGTGAAATCCTGGAACAAAGGAATAAAATGCAAAATGAAATAGAAGGAAGAAACAATGAAATTGTATAGCATGAAGATCTCACTGAGCAACTCTCCAATGCAAATGAAGAGATCAGAATTCTCAAAGAATAGAATGAAAGTTTGAAAAATGAGCTAGATATTCAAAAGCAAGCAAATGAAAGGATGATGAAATCTCAAACAGACTTGGATCAATTAAATGAGCAAAATCTTCACAAACAAAAAGGTAAAGCTGGTCTTGGTTACAATGAAGAAGGTGAATCTTCCGAGCAAGGTAGCCAAAGAAATCAAAGACCTACATGCAATTGCTGTGGTAAGATAGGTCACACATCAAACAAATGTTGGAGCAATGGAAAGACAAGATTCAAAGGCAAATGCTACAGCTGTAATCAGCATGGTCACAAGGCTAGTGAATGCAAGGAGAAACCAAAATTTGAAGGCAAATGTCACAAATGCAAGAAACAAGGTCACAAGGCATCAGAATGTAGAACAAAGACATTCACTCCAGCAGAACAAATTGTCAAAGCAATATTTGGTTGGGATTACAATACCTAGTGCAGATGTCATTATTGTGGAGAATATGGACACATTGGGATAAATTGTACAAGGCATCATCTAAGGAAGAAAGATACAACCATAAGATGTTATACATGCACTGAACTCGGACATATAGCCAAGAACTACATGAACACAAAGAAGGTTGAAGATGAAAAGAAAGCTAAAGCTAACAACATTCAGAAACAGATGAGACAGCAGTGGGTTCCTAAATCTACCGAGCAGGATAATTCAAGCAATGGTCCTGTCACTCAAGAATTGGGTGACCCCACCATTACAAATTAGATCCATTAAAGAAGATAAGGAACTGCATCTTCAAAGCCTTACCATAAGCAGTTCCAAAATACAAAAGCATAATCGATGAAATCAGTATTTCCGATACATACAGAAAAGTCACTTACCGAGTTGAATGTTACCGAGCATGGTAAAACTGCAGACCTTACCGAGTTAGGTCAGACATAAGAACACCGAGTTAGGTCAGTCTTACCGAGCAATCGCTAAAGTCATTAAGTCATCTCACCTACCCACTTATCAAGCATTAATGACAGAATTTTAATAAAAAGGGCAAAATCGACTTCATTCTTCACCGCGTTATTCAGCATTCGAAGAGCTTAGGTTTTCAAAGTGCTTAAGGAGATTTAAGACGAATTTGCAGCGAAGGATCTAAAAAGAACTCGTTCCATTCAGCAATGACTTCCACTAGCACCACTAGCAGGAGCAAGGCGAAGAAGACTTCCAATATGTTAGTGAAAGGAGTTGAATGGACAGTGCCGAACTTCAAACTCGTTCCAGCGATCGCAGAATCACTTGACCCAAGTGGAGCATAGTCCAGAATTCCTTCCAAGGTACTTCTTAACAATGACATTCGTACTCATTTCAATTGCACTATTCAAGAGTTAGGGACTTTAGAAATGGACAATGCCCTAAGTCAGCTATGTGTTGACAAAACCCTAAAACCCAAGCATAGACATTTGGAAATCAAAGGTTTGACCCATATCCCACACCTACCAAGAAACTTTCAAGTGAAATGGATTAGGTATGTATTGAGCCGTGTACATGATGGGCAACTATGGTTAGATCAACCTATCTTAATAACAAAGAAGATGATTCATAGAATCACAGGTTTACCGATGTCAGACAAAGCAAAATCCACCAAAACCCTAGGTCAGGACGAACTGCAGGAGTTAACTCTTGCTGAGTGGGATGGCAGAGGATTGAAAATTAACAATGTATCTGATGTTGAACTTAAATTTGGTATTATTATCATTGCATATAAGCTGTATAGTTCCAGTAGGCTAAATAGTGTGGCATGTGAGGCAGTAGACCTTGCCTACAAGGTAGTAAAGAAGAACATGGATTTTGACCTAGCAGAGGTCTTACTAACACAATTCAACAAGAACATGGACAGTATAAGGACATCAAAGAATAATCCATGCAAATTTGGTTCTTTGTTGATTTGTATATTTTTCTATGTACAAAACTTTTTCCCTTCTAAAGGCACAGTAGTATGGAGGAAGGATACTCCAATTTTGTATCAGATAAATGAGTTTATAGCAGAAATAGGTCAGAATTTTGAGACAGTAATGGATAATTATTTTGAAGAATTTAAGGACAAAATGAACAACAGGTTCAGGATTCCTCCTAAGTTGGTAAAAGATTACAAGGATGATATATGCTTCATGGTAGACTGTGATAAAGTTTACATCCAGGCAGCCATACCCCGAGTGGCATGGGTAAAACCATTGCCCTATGAAATTAACATAGATGAAGCAAGGGATATAATAGAAGCCCTGATAAATGAACCAGCCATTCCCAACACCCCTA
Source organism: Cryptomeria japonica (assembly GCF_030272615.1). NCBI lineage: Eukaryota > Viridiplantae > Streptophyta > Pinopsida > Cupressales > Cupressaceae > Cryptomeria > Cryptomeria japonica. The sequence continues at coordinate 40,044 of NW_026729279.1, forward strand.
CATTTGGCACTTATGATGAGGCCAAAGCCAGAATTGAGCTTGAAATCAAGCTTCCAAAGGCCATCACCAGTACCAAGAGAAAGGCAGCTAAAACAGAAGAAACAGAAGAGGAATCAGAAGAGGAAGCAGAAACACCAAAGAAGAAAGGCAAAGTAGTAATCACCAAGCCCAAACCTAAAACTGCAGTGTTCACAAGGAGAACCAGGAAAGGGTAGAAAGAAAGTGAAGTTGTATTCAGGAAACCCCCTCCTACCTTCGAAGAAAAATTGAAATAGTTGGAACAAGGATCTGGCATGTCTAACTTCAAGGCACTGAAGTATGAAAGCAGATCAGATGCAGAAAAGATGCAGATTGAGGAGCTTTTACTGAACAAAATGGGTAAATGGAAATATACCCCAGATGATATCAGTTCTCAAATTCCAAATGAGCTTCTAGTCAGGATTAGACCAAGATGGACTTCAGCAGTGCAAACTGTCAAAGACATTTATGCACAATCCTTAAAACAGTTGTTACCGAACCTGACATATAAAGAAGTAAAAGAGGCATTAAAGGAGAATGAACACCAAATGACACTTAGGTTTCATACCTTCTTAGTTCTCTCCAAGCAGATAGAAGCAATAGTAAATAATGCCACAATTGTGTGGAAAAGGATATATAATCTGCCAATGCCATCTGACCCCACGGTAACAATTGAGGGTGATAAAGATGATGAAGAGGATGAAGAGAAGAAGGAAGAAGAAGAAGCTGCTGAGGAAGAAGGTGACACGGTAATAATAGGTGATGAAGAAGGTGACACGGTGATAATAGGTGATGAAGAAGATGATCCTGAATAGGTAGCAGCAGAAGTCATTGCATCTCTTCCTCACTCACCTCAGAAAGGCGTTGCATCATCAGCTTCAGCCAACAGGATTGTGAGCACAGTAGCTACATCTATTGCTCAATCCTTGCCAATCACCTCTCAGCTCCAGACCCCAACAGTTACCTCATCCACCGAGCTGCAGAGCATGTCATTATCTACCGGGATGCAGAGTGTTGCCTCTACCGAGCAACAAATGATCACACCAATCAGCACTCCTGCATGTACATCAATTTTGGGAACAGTCGGTACATCCATGAGTCTTCCTCTAGTAAATCCCATTCCAGTTATAACAGCTACTCCAACCTTATCAACCATTGTAACTACATCAAAAGATAAGGAAGTAAGCACAGAAGTAATACAAAAGACACCTTTAAAACTTCTGCTTACCGGCAAGGCTATAGAGGATGATATAGATCTGGATAAAGAGATTGTCATTCCATAAATAGACCTCAATACTGCATCAATTGATGAAATGAGATTGATTAGCCAGTTGTTAGAACAGAAAGCAAAACAAAAACAACTAAGAAGTGAGAGAGACAGGGAATTCAACATCATAAACGGTGCAAAGACCATTCTCACAGATGCCTTAGGTATAAAAGTTGATCCCTCTCAACACATTTTACTACAACTCGAAGAGGCTATGAATAGATTCAATGAGGACTCATCAGGAGAAGAGAAACTGATAGAAAGAACCGAGAAGAAATTTGATAACAAGGTGCTTGAGCACATTGCTCAGCAGATAGCAATAAAACAAGTTGAATTGACCACTATTTTGGCCAAGTTAGAAAATTCTTTTAATAATGTAACTTCATTTTTTGCAAAGTTATGTGATGTTACCGAGTTCACAAATGGAATCAGAGATCAACTGAAGAAAATTGATGATGATCTGAAAGCAAGTGCACAACAGTTGCAGCTTGACCCCAGCTCAAGCTCAACTCACCATTCAAACATCAGATTCCTATTAAATAAGCAATCAAAATTGCTCAGGGAAGATGCAAGGATCCGGTCTACATTGTTAGATATTCAGAATATGATCCTCCCTAACATGGATACAATGCAGAAACACATTACACATTCCAAAACATTGATCCATGATAACAATTTTTCAGTTGCAGAGCATGTAATTGAACTTTCAGCCAAAGTTCAAGTTGCATTGTCTATTTGCACAATTTTACAAGAAAATTGGGATAAGACCTTGGCTCATATCAAACAAGTACACTCAGAGTTTATCTCACACTTTAATATTTCTATTTGAGTTATCTATTCTTTGGCATTATTGTCAAAAAGGGGGAGAATATGGAACATATTATTAGAGACAAAGGGAGAATGATCAAGGGAGAATGTAAATAACAATTGGTATAGAGATAAGTGTATAGAATCATATGTATATTCTATGGGGGAGTTATGTACAGTGAGATATACAGGTATATACAGCAATCTACAATTGGTATCAATTTTGAAGAATCAAGTCAGCATGACAGATTCATTTTTGTCTCATAAGCGTTTTTGTCACTAATGCCAAAGGGGGAGATTGTTGGAATAATGATATATTTGTCATTAGTGAATACACTTAGTGAAAACACTTATTCAATTTTGAATGGTTACCGAGCTCATCACTCAGTCCACAGCCTATACCGAGCATTCAGTAAAGCTCACCGATTAAACAGTTCAAACCGAGCAGTAAGACTGTCATCGAGCATATGAGACAAACAGCAGTTACCGAGAAGTCAGTTCTCACCGAGTCACCAGTGGTTACCGAGTGACACTATATCTACCGAGTCACCACAGCTATCGAGTTCCAAGCTACACTTCGGGACTAGTATGGACCGAGCTTCTACTCTTATCGAGAGCATGACGATGCCGAGTACTGTAGTGGACGCCGTGTATCAGAAGATCACTGAGCCAGATTGAGGAACCGAGTATCTACCGACTCAGTAATATTTTGTTCACCTATGTAAGGCCGACTTAAGAATGAGTTTATGTTATTAATTTGTATGAGGCCGACTTTATGAAATGTAAATGTAATTATGGACGGTATATATATGTGATGTATTATACCATCTGTTGTATGTATGTAAGATGTATGGATATGCAAAATTAGAAAGAGCAGAGCAGAAACTGCATTAAGGCAGCAGACCAGAACATTTTCGCAGAGTCAGTAAAGGAGAAGAATCGACATATCTATCTCAGAAGGAGATCAATACTCAAAGGATCTTATCAGCAATAAAGTTGTAAGTCAAGATCTACTGTTTCATCCTAACAGTTGAATCAGTTTGTAAATCCTTTTACCGGGTAGACTTAATAGTCTTTTGTAAATCTCTTAACCGAGTGCATACTTCATTGTATGTTTGTAAATCCTCTAACAAGGTGGACCTAGCAGTCCAAATTTGCTTCTAACAGGGCAGATCATCAGAAGTGATCATTGTAAGCCTTAACCGACCAACTTTTACTGCAGTACCAAAGTTTTGTGGAAATGAATTAAAAGTTTTAAGTGTTACTGATTCACCCCTCCCCTCTCAGTAACTTGGTTAGTCCTGAATATTTTGAACACAAACAAATTGACTCTCCAGTGGCATCTATCCCTACACCTTTAGAAGTTTCCCAAGAACCTTCCATATTGTCCTCATCAAACAATACACCCAAGGATGAAATTACCCAAGGGCTATCCATAATTGATTGCCAAAATAATCCAATTCATGATGCACATCCTTGTCATGTTTCAGAAATACAAGACCCAATGCCACCATGCACTTTATTGCCATTACCTGTTTTAGAGGACCCCATTCAAAGTCCCTCTTCCTCATGTTCAAGCATTGATTCCTTGCCAGAATCCATCACAAATGTTCAAAGTGCATTTCCTTCATGCCAAAACATTGATTCCTTGCCAAAATCCCCCATGCATATCCAAAGTCCAACCCCATGTCAAGAGGATAATTTAAAGCATGAAGAAACATGTCTTAAAACAGATCAAGTTCAAGATCCTGAAACCTTATCATCCCATCCAATTATTGACCAGGATCCCATCTTCCCAGACACTCATGATGATTCCCCAATTCTTGTCCATCCTATCCAAAGTCCTATTGACACTCCATTCCTTGAGCAAGATCAAGATATCCCAGTTCATCCAATCCCAAATGATTCCCTTCCATTTCATGAAAAAAATGTCCTTTCAAATCCCATTGGAATTCCACTTCCTAAGAAAGATCAAGATATCTTTTCCATCCTTTATGATGATCCCATTAAAAGTCAAGAGAAAAGCACCTTTAAAGAGGATTCCAATGATCTTCCTCCTTCTCAAGATCAAATTATTCCTTTAAATCCTCCACATGATCCTTTTGTTCCTCCATCTCCTTGTCTTAATGCTCCATATACACTCCAAGGTCTCATTTCTTTTGATGATCCCATTATTTCTCCCATTTCATCTCTTGAAGAGCCTTTCATTGAACCATGTCCACTACACAATCCTAGTCCCCCTCATGATCCTAGTCTCCCTCATGATCCTAATCCCCCTCATGATTCTAACGTATCAGTGTAAGATGTTCATGAACCCTCGACATGCATAATGGGTTCTTCCACTTCGGTGCAATCTGATCCACTTCAAGATCTCATTAGTTCTCTCATATCATATCCACCTCATAATGGACTCGTGTCTTCTTCCCAAAGAAAAGAGTATCCTACAAGTCAAGATATTCATAAAGGAAAAGGAGTAGATCTCCATAAGAAAGAATCCCTCAATGTTAAAGACAATATTAAGGGTCATGGCCTCAGTGAAATTCCTCAAGATGTGGGTACCCCTACTAAATCCAACATCCCTTCAAAATCCAAATATACACCTTCCCCATCATACTTTCCATCCATCTTAGGTCCTTATATTCCTTTTTCCTCTATGCAAGGTCAACAAAGGCACACATCCTTGAGTAAACTTCATCCATCCAAAAGAACTCCATTTCATTCATATCCATCCATGCATTCCTTTCCCCCTCCAAGCAATTTGGATGTCAAGCATAAAAGTCATAAGTCTAAAAATCCACATGTATTCAAGGATCAACATGTCCAATCTAATCAACATGTCGAAGCAAAGAAAAATATGATCTATAAAGCAAAGGAAAAATCCAAAAGGTCACAAAGGCCCATTGCTCAAAAACAAATGTTACAATCTATATGGGTTCCTAAATCCCTTGTGTTGGCAATGCACTCCAAGTAACCACAAAAGCATGAAAAATAAAAAACCATGTGGATTCCTAAGCAGCTCCTTGAAGCACAAAAGCATAAAGAAACATCCAACTTGGCATCCAAAGTTGCTATTCCTCCATCCAACCCTCTTAAATTTGTTCCTCCGTCACCTTCTTCATCAATTTTGGGCCCTTATGTCCCAAAATCCCAAGCTATTCCTCCATCCAAATCTCACAATCTGAGATCCATTTTTCCTCCATCAATCCACCACCCGTCAAGGTGTGTTCCAATGTTGATCTTGCCAACATTTCCATCCACTAAAGCCCAATTCTTCCAATACCCTATCCATTATCCAATGCATATTTTTCATCCTTCGATCCCTTTGATCCAATCCTTTGCATAAATCCTTGCCTTAGTTTCATCTTATTTTCCATGTCCTTATCCTACCAACATCTTTAAGCATGATTTTAAAGGTCATGGTCCATTTTTTTCAAGGCTACTATCCAGACAAAAAGATGCTTGAGTCCTTCTTTCATCCCCTATCATGTGTCCATCTTCTATTGAAAAAGTCAAAAAAAATAAAAAGTGAGAAAAAAAGAAAAACAAAAAGAAAAAAAAAAGTAAAGCACAAATAATTCATCCATTGGTGAAAACCTGGCAAACAGGCGCCTTGGGCAAGTACCATGATGAAAACCTAGAAAGCAGGCATCATGTGTAATCTATGAACTTCTTGCATACCGTACTTGGGGACAGGTTTTATCCTATCATATCCTTTTGTCCTTCATTGTTCCATTATCCTATCGAACCCCTGTCATTACCCTTCATATCCTATTGTCCCTCATGTCCAGTTTCCCTTTCCACCTTTGATCTTGACAAGGCTTAGGATTTTCATGAGCATCATGCATCTTGTTTGCAGCTTTTAGTCCATCATAGCTTTTGGTCTTTATCCATTTGCTTATTATAACTTTTCATCCATATTCCCTAGCTTATTGCAACTTTCTGCCACTATCCCTTAGCCTACCCCGACCTTCAGTCCATGTACCTTATCCATTCTTGGTCTTGCTTATCCTATCCATATCTTATCACTATCCATACACTCTTTTTCATTCCTTGATCTTGATCTAACATAAGGATGCAAAATTTAAACATGGTTTCAAAAACCTCTTGACATGTCCCTCATGCCATGTCACTGCTTTACATTGTCATATCCAGTCTCTTGTCCCATCATGCAATAGCCCTTGAAAATTGCATCCGCATTGTCTCCATAATAAAAGGCCTTTGTCTTCCCTCTATCCACCAACATTTTAGCAAGCCTATTTATTCACCTATCATATTCCTTGCCTTGCTAGACACTGGGGGCAAAATAAAAAAAATCAAATAATATCCTGAAAAAATCCCTAAAAATCAAACAATGTCCTGAAAAAATCCCTAAAAATCAAATAATGTCCTGAAAAAAAAATCCCTAAAAATCAAATAATGTCCTGAAATAATCCAAAAAAAAAAAATAATGTCTTGAAAAAAATCCTAAAAATCATATAAAGTCCTGAAAAACGAACAAAAAAAATAAAAAATTGTTGAAAACATCAAACTCCAAAAACAATTTCTTTGGCATTTTGCATTTTGTCAATAAATGGTCCCCTTTGTGCATAGACAGATCGCTGAGCATACATCCAACAACAATCAATCAAACATTGTACTTTAATGAAATCATGCATTAGTAGATGAACTTTTCAATCAAACCAGGCATTCAAACTAATCAAAATTGTCACGTCAATCACTCAACATCAATATCATTTGTCCTTGTCAACATTATCATGGGTCTTATACAAGGTGTGGTATACTCGAAACCAGACTGTGTCCTATCTTCGACGGGGTACCGCATTCCCTGAAACTAGACAGCATGATCATTCTTGTATTCCACTTTTGACAATGATGATCAGACTGTTTGTTTGACTTGGTTGAATTTGTGCGTCTTATCTTTTTATTGATTTATCTTTGGCTTCGATCATTTTCCTATGTTGCAAGAGGATGTCACTAAGTGATTTAGAGTGACCGGGATAGTTCATGGTCCCTTTCCTTTTTTGTTGTGTTTGCTGTTTGTGGAATGTTTGTCACAAACTAGGGCAACTATATCATTGGGTGTCCGTGATAAGTACGTTCGCTTTGTGAATGCCGCACATACCTCGACCCTTGATGTATGCACCCTAGGATGCTTCACTCATTCCTTGTGTGCAATGTGTCTGTCTTTTGCCAAAGGGGTTGCGTTCCAGCTCTGGCCTTCAATGCCATGATGCTCTACATCCGCTTTGCTACAATAAATAAAGGTTCTCACCTACTTATGTGCATTTGTGAAAGCAAGTTTTCCTTCATCTCTAACTATCCTCTGTCTAATTTCTGCTTACTAACATTTCTTCCGTCAGTCTTGGTAGTCCGTTTGATCCGTTTGAACCTATCATCTTCTGTCATTCTTATCAATCACTTGGCCTCTTTTTTGGATTTTTTGGACCAATTCCTCGAGGGGGCATGCATATGTCATTGTTATTGTCTGGGGCATTTTCATTATTGTTCTTTGAAACAATGCTTAGAATCATTGTCTCAAAGAGGGGCAAAATGTAGACGTCTAAAAATGGTCAATGCTTGCGGAGTCATACTTTAACATTCGTGCATTGCCTTATTTTAGGGTTTTTGCGTTGCATTAACATTTCTTCTATGTTGCGCACTTGGTCTTTATCATTTGTGAGAATCGAGTCCTTCTTCTACATTCCTCATTTTTCTCGCTTTCGAATTAGGTCTTGTCGATAGCAATCTTCAGTCATGATTTTGGTCGATCTTATACTGTCACATCATGGTACGTGCTCATTTATCATCATTTTGGACATCATCAATCCTAATCGATGATAGAATTAGGGTTTTGTCCTCTTGTCAATCTTTCAATCATCTTTAGCTTGTTAGTAATTGTTTGCGATTATCAACTTGTCAGCCTTGTCATTTTGCGATCGATTCGTCATCGATCCTTGTCCTTGTTAGCCTCGTCATTTTGTGATCGATTCGTCATCGATCCTTGTCCTTGTCAGCCTTCTCATTTTTTGATCGATTCATCATCGATCCTTGTCCTTGTCAGCCTTGTCATTTTGCGATCGATTCATCATTGATCCTTGTCCTTGTCAATCTTGTCATTTTGCGATCGATTCATCATCAATCCTTGTCCTTGTCAATCTTGTCATTTTGCGATTGATTTGTCATCGATCCTTGTCCTTTTCAATCATGTCAATTTGGATCAATTAGTCATTGTTCCTCATCAATTGGAACCTATCAATTTGATCTACTTGTCAATCTTGGTCAACTTGTCATTGATTTTTGTCAACCAGTCTCAATCATTTATCAACATTGGTCCTTTGTCAATCAGAATCATGATCGAACCTACATTAATTTCTTATTGTATTGACCTAATTCCTTGTCCTCTTACTTCTAGGGTTTTATGATTTGTTCATTTAATCCTTTTCTTCTTCTTGGTGGGTTAAATAAATTAATTTATTTAGTCCTAGGTCTCTTTCATGAATTAATTAATGGATGAAAACCTATTAATTAATTCACCTAATTTCTATTTCTCCTATTTTCTTCAATTTCTCTAATTTTTCCCCCTAATTTCATTCCCTCATTTTCTCCTATGTTTATGCTTCCATTTGTTGCAATCATGGAGGCTATTTTCTCTCTTCCCTTTTGTCATGGGAATGGCATTTTAATCTTGTCATAATTTGTCATAATTTCTGTCAATCAATCTTGCATGTGAATCTTTTCATAATTTGTGCATAATTTGTCATTCTTGATTTGAATTTCCTTTCAAATCTCTTCATGCTAATCTTGTCCTCTCTCCCATTTGTCTATAAATTGGATGATTTTTTTCAATCAATCAATCACATTTTCGAGTAACCTTATACTGCAAATTTCATCAACAACTTGCTTTCTACTTGCATTTTGCACTTGTTGGTGAGATCCACATCAAATTTGAAGGTGAAAGAAGAACAATGGAGGAACAATGAAGGAGATACATGCTTTGGTTTGCATTTTATTTTAGTATTTCATCTTCATGCCTTTATTGATTGTATTAGGATTTCTTATCATTGCAATCTAGTTTTTGTGGTTGAGCTAGTTTAATATTGCTTTGATGCATTCCATTTTCCTAGTTACAGTTTTTATTGCACCTTTTGATTTGTTTTTTATTTTTGTGTATTTTTTTTTACTTTTTTTTATTTTTTGTAATTTTGCTTTTTTCACTTTTTTTATATTTTTCACTTGATCCGTGCATTGGGTGACTCAAGTGTAGAACTTCTTCAGATCGAGGTTGTTAGTTGGTTTATCAATAACATTCCCTTCTAATGTTGACGACTGATATGCTCATGATCTATAGGCTGATATGATGACAAAAGGACCCAACTTAATAATTGTTTGACAATGATATCTTCTTCTTCTACACAAATTAAGGAGACACATGAACCAAGGATCATAGTTGCTACCAACTATTTAGTAGTGATAGCTCCTTTTATGCAAATTAAGGAGAAATCTAAGATAAATTAGAAAGATATTTAATAGATTTTAGGCATAATGTCATTTTTTCAACAAGGATCAACAAAAAATTAAATGGCCTATGTCACTCGTTTTTGTTCCTCCTATGCATAGATTAGAATGTTGCAGTAGGATTGTTCTTCCTTGTGCTTTATACTTATTGTTGTAGTTGTATTTCTATTTCAATAAATGTGTAGAAGCATGATTACACACATGGGTACATGCATGCACACACATACGAGATCCAACTTATATAAATAATATATTTTTTTATAATTGTACTATTTTTTTTAATAGATAGCATTTCCATATTAGTTAATCTTGAATGTTGCTCATTATAAGGGAATGTAATATTCTATAAAAAAGAAGTGAAGTGCAATTGACCTAGGAGAGGTAACCAAGGTAACATGAAATGCATATATCAAAAAACTACCATGTCTAGATGCATAATGTGTGAAGACAAGAGTCTGACGTAATTTTGCATCTTTATTATTATAATTTAACTCTACAATAAATGTGCTAAAAGAATTGTGCTTGAATCATCATATCAAGACAAAAAATAAATAAAGAACTACTACCATGCTATCACTAAATATTTCACCAATAGACCACAAGTGAACGGATACAAAGAAGTAGATGTATTATGTGAAGGTCAATATCACTAAAAATCTCAAGGCAACATGGAGGAAAAAATTGTTTGATGTAGATGACCAAGAAAAGCTAAGGAAAGCTAATACGAAACGTAGAAAAGATTGGAGGGGGACTAACAATATCATTTGAAAGCCAAATGTGCGTATGAATGTCAAGATGAGGTTAACCTAGGTGAGTAAGGAAATCTAGTATGAAATGTGGAAAGGATAGCCTCATTAGGTACGTTGGTGTCACAGGAAGGAGATCCCTAGATGAAATATGAGATGTCAAGAAAAGTATGATCAACATAAGAAGGATCTAAACGGTTCTTCGAAAATTTTATGTGCTAAAAACGAAGGCACGTTAATCACAACGTGCCACAGACAAGGAGGATGGCAAGAACTACGTGTTTGGCGTGTAAATCAGAGGAATTACTGTTATTTAAACATGCAATCTCCTCAATACTTGGTACAAACCAGCCATGGGAAAACAAGCAGGAACTGTTAATTTTTTTGTAAGGTTTTCCATAATGTTAATTATAATAGCTTTGTTTGTAGCAGTGGAGAGTGTCGCCAATGAAGAGTGTTCTGCTAAATGCCGGGCAGACTCGGATTGTTCTTCCACAGATGGAGACGCTTTTTGCTGCAACGCTTTACTTGATTATTGCGGGACTGGTTTTGGCTTCTGCGCTACTGGTCTCTGTCTTTACAATTAAAGCAATGTTATAACCTGGGACGCTCCATCCTATGTTTCTTTTATCTTTTCTTTTGTGTCTGTTTGTTGCATTACAAAATTATTGTGCACCCTTAGGATATCTGAGAATCCATGGGTACCAATGTTATGCTCAATGCTTTTGAGTTTAGGGTATTTTCAAAATAAGGAGCTTTTGATATTGTCTTTATTTTTGAGATATAATTTATATCACCCAGGTCACTTGTTCTCTAATTAATTTCGATGCATTTCCTGAATCATTTGCTTTGTCAAGATGATATGGAGATCTTAGAAGTAAAATTGGCTTCATTGATACTTATTAAGATGGAGTAAGACATACTGAAATATTCTCTTGTATATACTTCAACATAGAATTGTCTATTTTAGATAGGTGATTAACGATTGCTACCATCCCTACTAGAGCTCAATCTTTAAAAATGGCTATAATAGTATTATATCATATTTTGGATAAGGATTATTATGACCATTCAGTTAATTCAATTAATAATGGTTTAAAGATTCTTATGACCACATATTTGAATAGTTTATCTAATTATAGGATTATTCTTTAGAGCAATCTTTGTTATCTCTATTTGAAGTTAAAGAAGAATTAGAATATTATCCTTCAATTTTTGAGACATCAAGCACTCCTTCTAAATTATCCTAAAGAATTTAAGATGGTCTAAATTGTCAACCAATCCAGTTAGTTTTAGATAAGATGGGACAAAAATTTATAGTTATAATAGGCCAATGGAAAAAACAATATACAATAGCTAATTATATAAGAAAAATAATATAACAACCTAACTTATTTTTTATACAAAAATTCCCAAAAACCTACTACTTAAATTAAAATAATTACAACTAATGACAAGATAATACTTAAAAATATAAAACTAATTCTATAATGCTGACATATATTACATCATTGGTCTCTATTGATTTAATGCACCCCTTTTTGAATAAACTAGATACAATTTGATGTTACCTATAAACTTGAAAAAAAACCAAGTACTTTATATTTTATGGCTATAATTTAGTCTTCTAAATAAAAATAATAAAGATAAACATATCTATTATAAATCAATTACTAAATATAATGATGATGAAATTCAATATGTTTAGTCCTAGATGTCAAAGTCATCGATGGACTCAATCTCCCACGATCACCTACAAAACCAAGGTCAACCTTCTACATGAGATCAACCGAGGATGAAACACTAGAATATGGTGAAATAACAAAATAATGATATTATCACACTCCAAATGATACAATGTGGATCAACACTCGCTTGTAATAACTGAGCTAATATGAACTCATCTGAGCTAGCTCTGAATTAGCTCATAAGGAAGAGGTGAGTGTTGATTATATAGAAAAATATGTGCACATAATTCCAAGAGGAATAATAACTCCCAAATTACCAAAATAGGTTGGATTTTTACCTGCTTGGAAAATACCAAATATATGGGAAACAAATGTAGGTAGGGACAAACAAATGGTTATGGGGAAGTGCCAAATGAGTCCAAAAGAGGGTGTGACATTCAACCACCCAAATGTGGGTGTGAATGACACATGTGAATGTAGGACTATGCCACGTGTCCTCATATAAACCATCCTAATATATCCTACGTATGCTTAATAATGTGTAGGAGAAAAATAAATATAAAAACCTACACTAACACCTCGCTTAAGCATAGCTTAGGTGGGTGAAAAGATGGAACAATGAAAAGATGGGTCCCGACTATAAGGCCATGTTAGGTACCCATGTACAAAAAAATCCCTCACAAATGCAGTAAATGAGAAAACCCAGTGGGACAAAACTCCTTAAAAGAGAGAAAAGAAAAGAAATTTCCGAACACAAGAAAAAATTTCATCCAAGGAAATACCCTCTAAAATAGAAAGGATAAGAAAGAATATGTAACCTTCCCAAAAGTAGTAAACTATACCAAGGGTTTATTCTCGGAACTGGATGTAGATGATGGACCATGATCATCGAACAACATTCCTCCCCTTAGGAAGAAACAAAACCAAAGGTGCATAAAGACTATCTTCCCATTCCTGAAAGGAAGATGTAGGAAGAAGGTGCAAAATGTATGAAGTCATTGAAAACTTCTCATGTGTCTCCATGTTGATACCAAAGGTTGTCATCATCAAATTAGGTATTCCAAGCCACACTACAGAAGATGGCATTCTAGAACCTAGTGGAGATGGATGTAGAACAAAACCTAGAGATAAAACTTGTATCTCCTCCGCAGACAAAGGCACCTCCTCCAATTACTGCTCAATAGTGGCCATAGTCATGTCAAACTGTGAGGAATGATCATGTGGGTAAAGAACAAGAGGTTTGAAAGGTTCTTCCTCAACATCTGAAGAAGATAAAGTGACTTCATCAAAGAGAAGATGTATGTACTCAATAGTTTCCTCCAAGTCCACAAGATAGGACTCATAAAACAAACTTCCAATGTCTATCAAGTAATCATCCTAGGTAGCTCTATCTAGAAGAGGGTGTGTTTCCTATTGCATTGTATCACATGTAGCCATAAATGTAGCAGGACAATTATCCTCAGAAGCAACAATATATGGAGGAGAAAGAATACAAGGTTCAAGAACTGGATCTCATGTTTGATTACCTAGATTCAGGTAACCAAAGTTCTCCTCAAAATCAAGATTCACACTAGGAGTGTGATCTACTACCAAAGCATGAAAAACATCATCAGGTGCAAAGTCTAAAAAGGTATATAACTGAGATGTTGGCAATTTGGAGGAATTGATTATGTGTTGCATTGATGTTTGTCATTGATGTCAACACTATCTTGTTTTGTTGTCTACCGGGTTCTAGTAGAGTGGTTGAACTTTGATGATGATTAGGAGATTTGTTACCGGCATACTCCAATTAGTGGAATTCATTTGGTTCGGTCATTCATGTTATTGAGATAAGTGTCACATTCAGTTGGTTCAGTATTTGGTGATCCAGAAGCTATAATATGTTCTAGTAAGCCTTTTGGTTATCGATAAGGGTTCTATTGACAGAGCTTGGTTGAAGATCTTTTGATGGATTTGATAAGTGGTGTTGGTGTAGCTTCTAGAAGGTTTTCTAGATTGTAAAGGTTATCTTTTTCATGTTCCAATTGATCAGTGGTGTTGCATTTAGCACCAGACCTAATGTTATTCTATTAGGTTATGGACCAGTTTATGTAACGTGTTGGTGGATGCTCCCGATGTGTTACCAGTTGGATTTATTGTTTGGTTAATGTTGTTTCAGCCTTAGGTTGACTTGGATTATCATTTGTTTGCAGTTTTATATGATAGATTTATTGTATTATCTTTTAGGTGGCTGACCTAATTGTTTAGGTCTGGGGTCGGTATAAATATGATGTAAGATCTCTTTCTAGATCATAGGATTATGGTCAAATATTGTGATGCGATTATCTGTGTGTGAATAAAGTTGTAATAAAATGCAAAAGGTTTGGTAGATCATAGGTGATCGAATTGGGTTTGTGTAAGAGGTTTAAGACCTCTAGCATTGAGCTTAACTGGAATTGTACTTAGGCATAAGAGATTCTATTCCAATAGCTCAATCTTCATTCCAGATTGTAGTGCATTGTTTTCTGTAATTAGTGAGACTCCTTTTGAATTGAGAAGTGAGCTCTAGGTTGTTGGACTTCCTGCATGTGCATGCCCCTTATTATAATATTTATTCATCTAATGAGTGGATAGATATTGTGGGACTCCAATCCCACCACACAGTTTTTCCTCATTGAGTTTTTCCACATATAAACCTTTATGTTATGGTGTTCATCTATGTGGTTGCATTATTACTTATTGTTATATGCTTTAATGTTTATCGCTTGCTAAGTTATTGTGTTAATAAGGTTAAATTTAATCATTTCAAGAGAACACTGATTCACCCCCCTCTCAGTGTTCTTGGATTCCAATAATTGGTATTAGAGCTTGGTGCCTCAGATTAACTCTAACAGCTTGAGGAAGATCTTGTATCTGGAATCTATGGAGATATGTTTGAGGAAGGAACTTCGAGTAGCACTTGAAGACTATGATGCTAAAAGGTTGATGAACATGAATTTGCATGATGAGCGGAGATCTGTGAAGGAATTCATTTTTACTTTGCAAGAGAGATTGTCATCTACGCAAGCTAAAAGGAAGGAACTTTGTGATGAATTACAAAATCAGGATGATGAAGAGAAGAATACTTTAAAGAAACTATGTCAGAAGCTAAGTCAAGAAAATGGTGTCATGAAGAATGAAATGCAAGCCCTAACCATGAGGATGCCCAAGGAAATTGAATATCAGAAGAAGAATGAATAAAATATTGCTAAATCTTTGAAAGACAAATTTGAAGAATGTATTAGGTTGGTGCATGAGAATTATATATTGAGAACTGAATTGGTGCAATCACAAAACAATGAGCAAGAGTTGGAAAGAATGATGAAAATCCTAAGAGGTGATCTAGATTTTGCAAATTAGTACAAAGATAAGTTCAAGGTTAGTTCTTCTAAGCTTGATGAATTATTGAAGAATCAAAGGGACAATGGAGACACTAGAGGTCTTCTATTTGAGCATGGAGAAAGATCTAGTACTGCAAATCAGGATGACACATCTAGTCAGAAGAACAATAAGAAGAATTCACCAGTAAACCAGAATCAAAGGTCATCGGTAAGGCAACCTAATGCACATAAATTTAATGGTAGATGCTTTGTTTGAAATAAGTTTGGTCATATGGCAAGTCAATGCAGAAATAGAGTCAATCAGAATAATAATTTAGGTACCAGTTAGTGTTTCAATTGCAAAAATTATGGTCATAAGACAACAAACTATAGAATGAATGTAAAATGTCATGCATGTGGAAAGTTTGGACATATGGCTAATCAATGTAGGTCAAGAAATGGTCATGGTTACAAGAAGGAAACTCAAAAGAACAATATCTCTTGTTATGGATGCAACAAAGTAGGACATATTGTTAAATTTTGCATAAGAAAGAACCTACTGGCAGGGAATGAAAAATCTAATGAGAAGGGAAAGCAGAATGATGATGATATTCAAAACTTGAGCATTAGAAGGAGTGGGTTATGAAGTATGAGGATCGACCAACAAAATAAAATGCTCCAAATATTCATTGGGTTGAAGCACATACCCCGATTACTCAACTGACAGAGTAGAATGTTTCTGCATCGACAGGAAACTCATCTGGTAACTAAGGCATTCACCTTAGGGGGAGGCAAATTGATGACAGATCTTGCATTGCCCTCAATAGTGGTCTAAAAGTCTATTTCAGATTTTAGAGTAGTCAGTTTGAAGGTTAACTGGTGAAGATTTGTTGATCTTGGATGTGGTTTGGTTTAGCGGTAAGTCACTTTAGGAGTTATGGTTTGGTCATTAATTTACAGTTAAGTGTTTCAGAATCTTTGGTAGTGAATTGGAAAGTTTGATCCTAGATTTGATGAAGGAATATTTTTTGGTTATTCAAATGAAAGAAAAGCATGTAGATTTTATAATAAGAGATTGTAGAGAATTGTTGAGAGCGCTAATGTCAAGGAGGGTGAGCAGTACAGAGGTCAAATCAGAACTTATGAGAGGGAATCAGAAGTGTGATCATAACTGAACCGGTAACACCTGTACCAGAACAAAATGTTGAACCAGTTACCTTGGAAGTATCAAAAAATTAAGTAGTAACTAAATATCAGAGTAGAGAAACAAAAAGTCATAAGACTCCTAGGTTTATATGGTTGAATCATTTAGAAGATCAGATAATTGGACAAGGACAAGGTTGGCAGTTGATTAGGTATGCCTAATATTTCTTAATTAGATAGGCATCGGTAGGTAAAGCATGTAAGGATGGTTGTTGGATGAAAGCCATGGAAGAGGAATTAGATCAGATAGAAAAGAACAACACATGGACTTTAGTTCCCCGACCTAAAATAAGAATGTTATTGGAACTAAATGGAATTTTAGGAATAAATTGATGAAGATGGACAAGTTGTGAGGAACAAGGCTTGATTGTTTTTCAAAGGATATTCTCAAAAGAGAGGAATTGATTATGATGAATCCTTTTTCTCTGGTCACAAGGATTTTTAGGTTTGATTTATGATTGTTGATGACTTTACACTATGTGCAAATACAGATGCAGGTTGGCCTAGAGATATAGGTAATTGGAAAAGCACATCCAGTGGAGTTTTCCTTTTTGGAAAGAAACTTATTTTATGGATCAGCAAGAAACAATCATATACTTCTTTATCTATTGTTGAAGTTGAGTATGTTGTTGCTGCTACAAACTCTACACAAGTTCTATGGATGAAGCAAATGTTGAAGGATATAAAGGTAGATTGTAATGAACTAATAGTTATTCACTGTGATAACGTTGCTGCTATTGATGTATCAAAGAATCTTGTATTTCATTATAAGACAAAGCACATATCAATCAAGTATAACTTTTTGAAGGAAAAGGTGGAGTAAAATGAAGTCAGATTAGTTTATGTGAGCATTAAAGAGGAGATTGTAGATATCTTCACTAAACCTTTACCCAAGGAATCATTTCAGTACTTTAGAGATAGATTGGGGTTCTCTGCCCCTCCGGTAAAGACTTAAGTGATTGATTGGCATCAATCGGGTATGCATTATCAGAACTATCATTCATTTTGGATTGGTGAGATGGTGCTATTACTCCGGGGGAGTAGTCAGTTGTGTCATTCAGAGGTTCTATTGTTTTTCTCTCATGTTTATGTCAGATTTTTGGCATTGATGTCAAAGGGGGAGAGATATACATATGAAAAACAAACCTTAACAAATATATCAATCATAGGGGGATTTTGGTCTATGGTTTGGTTATTTAGTTTAGAGCTTCATTGATATATCATTTGTTGGATGTCTTCCATTGGGGGATATTTGTTTGGCGCTTCTTAGCACTTGGATGTCTTTTACATCTAGTGTTTCCATCAATACCAAAGTGGGAGATTGCTGGAAATTTGTAGGAATTGATTATGTGTTGCATTAATATTTGTCACTAATGTCAACACTAGATTCCTTGGTTGTCTACCAGGTTCCAGTAGAGTGGTTGAGATTTGATGATGATTAGGAGGTTTATCTCTGGTATGCTCTGATTGGTGGAATTGGTTTGGTTTAGTCATTCATATTATTCATATGCGTGTCACATTTAGTTGGTTTGAAATTTGGTGATTTAGAAGCTATCATATATTCTAGTAAGCCTTTTGGTTATCGGTAAGGGTTCTACCGACAAATCATTTTTGAAGATCTTTTGATGGATTCAATAAGGTGTGTTGGTGTGGCTTCTATAAGGTTTTTAGGATACTGATGGTTATCTTGTGTTAGGAACCGGAAGGACAACTGAGAGGGGGGGTGAATCAGTTGTCAATGAATTTCAACCCATTTATCAATTAATCCAACTTAATACTTAATACTGGTAAACCAAACTTAATGTCGGTTAATAGATTAACAGTGTATATTAATATCAGTCAAACTTAATGTATGAAACAGAAAGAGAAACAACATCCACAACACATGACATGGAGATTTTGATGCGGAAACCCGGTAAAGGGAAAAACCATGGTGGGAAACCTTACCGACAATCAGATGATACTACTGCAGATAGTATGTGTATACAAATGGGGTTTGCACATGCGGAAAGGCCAACTGCCTATAACACAATGCTCAAATGGGAGTCACAATGACTACAGTAGGATGATTGAATCCTAGAATAATGTATTGCTTCAAAGTGCATCTGCAATGTTAGATTTAGTACTAGTTTAAGCTCTGATAAACACCTTCCTTCAACCTTCAAATGATGTCTGCTTGATTCTCTCTATGATTCCCATATACCAAGTTATAATACCACAATACCACACCATACTTTACCATATCATATCTCACAAATGAGATCTTATATTCATACAAAACCTAAGACCAAATGTGTAGGTCGGCTTCACTAAGAATGTTACAATTAAATCAATTACAAATAAGTCTTAATTTGATAAATATGTCAGCTCAATACATTTACAATAATATCCAATCAATAAATCATCTCCATAATGTACCATGTTGATCTGGAATAGATAACATGTACAGGTCCATAAGCTAGACCTATCTGCTGGTAACAATAAATATGTCAACCTGATTAGACCAATAACCAAAACACCAAAACCAAGTATCCAGAACATGTCTTTGGCATAATCAAGTGATCTCCAGATGATACCAAGTCATCATCAGTGTCGGTGAACCATATAACCTACCAATGAGCATATACCGATGATTGTGCATAAGTCACTGACCTTGCCGGTGAACACAATGTGTCAGTTCAACAGTAAACCAATATAACCATAGTGCCAAAACAACAATTTAGATCTCCAGAAGGATAATTATTGACATCAATGACAAAACTAATACAACACATCCATAATACCAACATCTTGTTCATGTTCCAATTGATCAATGGTGTTGCATTTAGCATCCGGACCTAATTCTATTCTATTAGGTTATGGACCAGTTTATGTAACGTGTTGGTGGATGCTCCTGATGCGTTACTGATTGGATTTATTATTTGGTTAATTTTATTTTGGTTTTAGGCAAACTTGGATCAGCATTGGTTTGCAGGTTTATGTAATGGATTTATTGTATTATCTTTTAGGTGACTAACCTAATTTTTTAGATCCCGGGTTGGTATAAATACGATGTAAGATCTCTTTGGAGATCATTGGATAATGGTTAAGGATGGTGAAATGACTATCTATGTGCGAATAAAGTTGTAATCATATGTAGAAGTTTTGGTCGATCATAGATGATCGAATTAGGTTTGTGTAAGAGGTATAAGACCTCTAGCATTGAGCTTAACCAAAACTATACTTAGGCATAGGAGATGTTATTCTAGTAGTTCAATCCTTATTTTGGATTGTAGTTTGATGTTTTCTATAGTCATCCAGACTCCTTTTGTGATGAGCAGTGCACTCTAGGTTGTTGGCCTTCTTACATGTAGAGGCCCCTTATTGTAATATTTATTTATCTGATCAGTGGATAGATATTGTGGATCTCCAATCCCACCATGGTTTTTCCTCATTGAGGTTTCCAATGTATAAATCTTTGTGTTATGGTGTTCATCTATGTGGCTGCATTATTACTTATTATTATCTTCTTTTATGTTTACCAATTGCTAAGTTGTTGTATTAATAAGGTTAAATTTAATCATTCTGGGAGAACATTGATCCACCCCCCCTCTCACTATTTTTGGATTCCAAAACGAGATGCATGATCAACCATCCGAATAGCAATTATTTCTCTTCTTTCCAAGTCTTGAATGATGACTAAATTAGGTGTCAACTCCACAGTCTTCCCTGCTCCACCATATGCATTCTAATAGATGGAAAGAAGATTTTTTAACAAGCATAAACATAAAAACTTGTGTCTCAGTTTTATAAAGGAAAAGGCTAACAACAACAAAATAGTTCAACTTCAATGGCACAAAAGTGATATTTCTATTTGGTATTTGAAGATGATGTAAACTGATGAAATGTGTAAAAATGGATGAATTTATGCCTATTGTTTTAAAAAAAATTGGAACAATAATTCATATGCTTTTTTAAGTATTAAAGTCAATTTTTCAATTATTGAAAAATACTGCAAATTAGGGGTTTCACCTCCCACCACAAAACTATATGTAAATAATCTTATTTTTCTCTGATTTTGAAATATTTTTTAGATGACATCCATAGCCAGTGTAAAAAAAAAAAATCCAATTTTGATGTATATTTTCACCTTTATAACAATTCAAAGTCGAAGTTTCCTGAAATTGATAGTTTTTCGTCTCACACCAAATTTCCCTTATCAAAACTATACCAATCCCCGCAAAAAATATATATATTTTTGAAGAGGAATCTCTCCTCTAGTGTTTTATGTAATTTTAAAAAATTTGTGATATGATTTACTATTTTTTTTGTTTTTCTGAATCAGACTCTTCTTGAATGTTAATATGCCTACCTGTAGTATTTTGTAATTTTAATATACTAATTCTAATTTAAATTCTATAAAAATTATATGTCAATGTTCCTCACTCCGAGATCTCGAAAAGGGTATTTTTATTTTTATTTTTAAATAAAAAATTGATGGTCTAATTCTTAGCAGAACTTGAAAGTTTTGCAAACTTTGGGGTTTTGCTGAGTAGGCTACCATGTGGGATGCCACATAGGCAGCCTTGACCGAGTAGGGTTTGACCAGGTCCCCCAAGCAGCAAGACCCTCTGTGAGCAGTCACATGGGGAAGCGACCACTTGCTTCCCCACCATTTCCCTCATATATTGAGGACTTCTTAGCCCCCCTCTCACTCCAGCTATTTTGGATTGTAGAAATGGAGGGCTAAGTGAAGGTGGCAGGGTATACTTGGTCGATCCCTACTCGGTTGAGTAGGAATCGACTATACCCCTCCACATGTCCTCCACGTAGGTGCCATGTGGCACAACACCAACTCGGTCGAGTCTTACTTAGCTGAGTAGGATTTTGTTTTCCCTCACACTTAACGTAAAGTGTGACACAATACTATACTTTCAACCACAAATGAGGTACACATAAGACATCATTGAAAGTGTCATCCCTAATATCAATAGAACCTTTCCCAGTCACACTCATATAAGTGTTTTTACCCATCAGAATAGGTCACACAGCACAAGGCTCAAATGAAGAGAACATAGACTGTGTAGATGCCATATGATGAGAAGCTCCAAAATCTAGGAGCCATCTCCCTAATTCACAACTTGAAGAAGCACAAATAGCTTTACCTTTATTCCTAATTTCTTCAGAAGTAAGTTTCACATGACCTTTTACCTTAGTAGATCCTGATTATTTTGAATCGGAAGAAGAAGTTGACTCAAACATTCTAAAAATAAGATCAATGTTATTCTTCTTAAGATGGTGTTTCGGTTCATCAATATTCTTCTTCTAAAAATAATTTTCTTCATGTCCAACCCTCTTGCAATATGTGAAAGTAATCTTCTTCTTCCTAGATGAACTATTTTGTGCATGATCTTTATGTGGCTTTGGCTTTGATTTCTTCTTCTTCTTGTTAGAATCCTTTCCTTGATTCCCTTGTTTAGCCACCAATTCATGTGGCATAGATGGCTTAAGAATCCCCATGGTGATCAACTTTGATTTCTCAAGCATCAACAATTTTATAAATGAATCAAATGAAGGTTTAATGTAAACATTTCCCATTGTCATCTGATGGGTTTGGAAGATAGAAACAAAAGATTCATACTCAAAAGGAAGCTTTGCCAATAAGTTGAAAACCAACTATGTATCATTCTTTTTAATGCCACAACCTTTACATTGTGCTCTTAGCTCATTTGGTCTAGTGACATGGTCTTAGATTGTATCAAAATTCTTAGGATCTAGATTTAGGAGATCACTTTCAAGTGTGTAACCTCTAATCTTATCAACTTGACCATATAATTTATCACGTTTATCCCAAGCTTCCTCAATTGTCTTACACTTATCAATGTGAAAGATAAGATCAAGAGATATATATTTTCTCAATGTTCCAAGAGCCATAGAACTTTTTATGAGCCATTCCATTGTCATATTAGGATCATTAAAATATGTGGCTTCAAAAATTGTGCAATCAACATAATGGTTTAGGCCTTTTTCCATCAATTTACTCCATGCATTAACTTTCCAAGTTGCATAATTATGTAGAGTTAAGAGTGGAAATTTTGGAGAACCCATAACTCAAAATGAAAGATAACAAGAAGAAACACAAACACCAAGAGAGATTCCCCCTTTTTCAGTCAATCAATCACCCCTTAGAAAAATGTGATTTTGGCATTTTATAAATTAATGCATTTACAATACTAGAATTATTTTCCAGAGTTTTACAATGTCCAATTTTGCACTCCAATACTAAAGAAACAATATAACATAAAAACTAAAACCTGAAAATAGCACCAATTGATAGTGCTTGGAAAAATATCAACTTTCTAAAAAAGAATCACCTTGATTTGAGGTCGTATGTGAAAGTTATAACCATTCGAAGTTGAAAATTTTGGGATTATCCTTTAGATTTGCTGATAAAAATGATTTTCTAGAACATCTAGATCACTTGAGGAAAAACTAATTCCACCACTGCGAATATTATGAAATTCTGTCCCAAATAAAATTAAAAAAAAATGCTCGCAAAACGGAGCTCGGATGCTCAAGATATGACCTTCTAAAGTTGAGGTGCAAAAATAAATCCTCCAATTGAGAGGGGTCACCAATTTAAAAAAAAATATCTCACCAAATTTGGCTAGCTATTGCTAAAGTACCACCAATTAGTTTAACTCTAACCACAATTAGAGCTCCCCAAAATTTAAATATTGCCAGATATAAAAAACCAAATCTTCGCCAAATTGGTTGAGAGCCACTAAATGTAAAGTCTCGCCAAATTTATCTGTAGACTAGCTGGTTTAGAAATATACCAAATATGAAAGACTACTTGCTCATTTGGAACCATCACAAAATTGACGAAACTACTAAAAATGCCATCAAATATGGCAAGACGCCAAACTCTTAGCACGAAGGCCAAGTCTGGTAGGGATACAGTAGCTGAGTATTATTTTTACTTTTGAATTTAAAAATTAAAAAAGTGAGTGACTGTGGGGGGCAAAGATGCAACCCACACCTTTCCCCATGAGGTTTGATCCCCACATACAAGTGCAGGGGTCATGGGGGGCCTAGCCACTCCCCACATGCTTTTAAGGTGCGGAGCCCCAGTGTAACTCGAGTACCCTACGTACTCTACGTACTAGGGCCTGAATTGCACATGTATCGTGGTACCTTAAAAGATGACTATATTTTTAGTTTTTTATTTTTTTTTCAATTTTTTTTTTTTAAATATAATATTTTTAAATGTTTCTAAAAATTAAACTTTGAAACAAATAAAATTTGTGCAAATAGTTAATAACATGCATTTAATTTTTAAATAATAATTTTTTTTAAATAATATTTTTTTGTAATGCAGGAAAAAAACATATTTTTTTGTAACAAAAAATATTCTTCGTACTATAATTATGCAAGTGGGGCCACTTTTTTCCTCGAATTTGATTGTCACCCAAATATAGAGTATTTTATATCAAAATTTGTTTTTTCAACCTTCTCGAATCGATGGTGATGTCCTCCTAGGCTGAAAATGAATCCAACAAAAGCTCAATGTTGAATGTCCCCCAAATTTAAGAGGGGCTTACAGATCTGGAAGCTCTAATGCCATGTCAAAGTCACCGATGGAATCAATCTCCCAAGATCACCTGCAAAACCAACATTAACCTTCTACACGAGAGCAACATAGAGGATGAAATGCTGGAATATGGTGCAATAACAGAATAATGGTATTATCACACTCCAAATAATATAATATGGATCAACACTCCCTTGTACCGACTAAACTGATCTGATCTCATTTGAGTTAGCTTTGAATTAGCTCATAAGGGAGAGGTGAGTGCTGTTATATTTGGTTAATGACAACAAATTTATTTTGTATGTAGTTTTAGTAAAGGGAGAAAGTTGTAAATCTTCATAAGGTTATTTTAAATATTGTCCAATCCTAACTTTGGCTACCTCTTAGATATCTCTACTATTCTATCTTTGTAACAACCTTTTATATTTTTGGTTTTTGTAATGGTAAAAAATTAGGGTTTCCACCATAGGAAGAAAATGCTAATTTTGTTACTTAGGGACCATTACATTAAAACAGGGAGGTAAACCCAATAGATCTATCCACATAAAAGTAAGGATAAGGGATGAGAATTCTATCGGATTTACGAGGGGGTTGGATTGAATAGCCCTCTTTTGAGTTGAATTGTGAAAATGCCAAAATTAGGGTAAATGTGCTAGAATTGATGTAAAAATGCATGAATAGTAAGCTACAACCATTAGATTGAGCCATGAACCTAGATATGAGGATTGTAAGAGGATTCAAATCTATTCCTAGAAAGAGATCCTGATTTGTCAAGACTAGTGTGACGGTCGCTCTAGTTCTCCACGCTTTTCACGCTACAATGGGAGATCAATTTGTCTATATAAATAAAGCTTATCCTAAATATCACAACTTTGTACCTACTCTTGCAAAGAGTAGAGAAGGGAAATAGATTGGGAATATGGGTTTGCCTTAGGTCAAACCCTGATTTTGGAATTAACCAGAAATAGAAATGAAAACTGATTGAACTATAGTAATGGAGATGTTCTCCTTATGAGGGAGATGTCGAATAATGACTAAAACAAAAATCCTATACCTCCTTGTGAATTTTTGTTTGTCTTTACATGGAATTAGGGTTTCATGAAGTCTTCAATAACATAGAATATGAATGTAAACTCCAATACTTGAATCTTGACTTTATCTCTACTCCAATGCTTGAATGAAGATTGATTGCTTGCTTACTTGAACTTGAATTCTTGATTTCTTGATTTTTAATTGAATTTCATGTGTGTCCATATGATCAAAAGAGAGGGTTAGACCTCCTTTTATACTTGCTTGTTGAAAAATAATTTAATTTCTTGACATGAGTTGACACAAAGTTGGAATTCCTGTCACATTTTATGACAGTAAAGGGACCCAAATTTGGGTCCTAATTGGGAGGACTAGGACACTGTGCACTTTGGTCCTTATGAGAATTGGGAACCATTCCATGGTCCTGCCCAATCAAAGACCAAAATTAAGGGGCAGGATAATGTGTGCATTGAAAATGGTGGTAAATATACATAGCATGAGCAAACAAGGTCCTATTCAAGCCTTAGAGCATGAACGCCAAGATGAGGGCCCAAATACAGATAAAATTGTGAGTATAGTTTTGGAAACTACATTTAGCCCCCACTTTAGCAGGAGTATGAGACTAAGTATACTCTTAATAAAGTACAAAGGTTCACATTGAAAGGCTTTTATCAAGATACTAAGAAGGTAAGACACACCAAGCCCCCAATGGACATTAGCTATCTTATGACTTCAAGATCAAGATAAAAGGGACACCATAAGAAAGAGAGACAAAAGAGAACCGTGACTACTAGCATAATAAGTTTCACTTACTATGAGTCATGAAAAGAAAAAATACCAAAATCACAAACCAAAATGCAAATTTTTCAAAGTAACTTAAGTAGCGGGATGTGAACAAGAGAGAAACATTGAGCAGAGTGTATGTCCCCATGTTAAAGTGATTGTGCACACCTTATCAGGAGCAATTCATTTAAGGTAGTATACATTCATTCAAAAGAAAAGGACAATATCACAATGATATGCCCCTAGAAAAGGACAAGTCAAAGGATAATGAAAAAAAATACTAAACACATAAGGGTTATACTTAACTCTGGGGTCAGTATGCTATTATGATAAATAATATATATCATATATATTTACATTGAATTGACCTCATCCCCCAAAGAAAGTAGAATAATATTGGAAGAAGGGCACATGTGCCTTTTAAGTCAACATGGGAGAGACAAAAAGAGATCTTAATGCTTTGCATCATCCTCAAGTAGACAACACTAGGGATAAAAAATAGAAGAATTGGGAAATATATAGAGAAAGGTTATAAACAAGAAAGAGAGGAGAGGGAGAGATAGAGAATATATGACACGAATGAAGCTAATCAAGCAAAACATTCGACTTCCAATCTTGCTTAACATTATTTTGGGAAGGTGGAAAATATGTAATAGGAGCCACTTTGAGCACAATAGATGGAGCTATCACAAGTTCCAAACACGGACCATGCTCTAATGATGGATCACTTTATTTGTTACTAGGAGCTAGGATTAATGCTTTTGAAAATTATTTAGATAAATTGTCCACATCAACATATTAATATTCAACATTAGAATCATCAATATTATTAGCATGAACATCATTTTCATCCATCTCTTCATCAAGATTAATAAAAATGGGATCTTTAATTGGAATAGAATATGAACCATCATTTTTCCTAAGCATTTTATGTCTTGGAGATTTAGGTTGAACTTCCTCCCTATGGTTAGGTGAATGCTAGACAAATGGGATCATGTCAACATTTGGAGTATTCAGGGAAGAAATGGATAAATTGAGAAGCAAGTTCACAAGCCTTAGCACGATGTCTCCATCGGTGTTCTCATGCACAATGGTTTATTTTAGTTTTAATGGAGATTTGTGAAGGTTTAGGATCAATAGGCACTTATCTTCTTGTTTTAAAGAAGGATGCATACGAGAATATTTTTTAGGTTGAAATATTGGAGATTTTGGGCACTTCCCTTTGTAAGATGTAGAAGGTAGAACCACAACATATAAAGGAGGAATAGAAGTGTTGGGAGTAGACCAGATCCATCATGAGCAAGGGGAATAGGTCGGAATGGGATTGTGATCTCTAGGCTTACTTAAGGATAAGGTCGTATCACTCTTCCACCTTTGAGAAGACTAAAAAAGGGTGTCACTTTAAGGTTTAAGAGGTTCAAAACATTTAGACCAAAACTAACCAAGATTAACATCTCCACACCTCACCATGGGTTGGTACATGTTATGATTTAAAATTATTATTATGTTATCATTAACAGGGAATTTCAAGCACTTATGAATAATAGAAGGAATCACTTTCATGGAGGAGAGCCAAGGATGTCCCAAATTCACATGAAATTGATCTGATGTAGGAATGATAGAAAAATTGGAATTTAAAGACTTAGTACCAATCTCAACATGAAGAGTAATAGAGCCAATAGTGGGACAAGAGAAAACATCAAAGATCTTAATCACCATGTCAGATTTATCATAAGTCGATGCAATTGTAAGGTATAAAGATACTCTTCAATTATCGCATTCACCATACATGTGGGATCAATGAGAACACCTCATGAGAGCATAGCTTTAATTCTCGTAGTGATATATAATGGACCATTAGGTGCTTCAATAGTCTCACTAGGATCAAAGTTACATAGGTCCTAAGGAGGTGTAGGTTTATCAATAAGATTCACCACATTATTAGATTCAAGGCCAAGATCATTAGGACAAAAGGCAAGATGCTCAAACTCAATCACACTAGTAGAATGAGAAGGAAAATGAATTGTATAGATGTGTGGGGGAAAAAGAAAGACTAGGTTATCATGCCCTAATCCTACCTCTTATCACACATTACGGAATACGAAAGAGCCTAGAGGTATCGCACAATTGGCTACTTCTTTTTGTGAAAGAGAGAGCCACGGGCTACCTATTAGGGTTTCTATTCCTTTGTTGTAATTGAAAGGTAAGATTATGCAAGTCCAATTCCTAACCCTAAAATGTAAGTATGAACTAACAACAAGATTGCAGAATTGAACTTAGACAATGGAAAGCTGTAAACACAAGGATAAAACAAGAATACAAATGCGTACCCGGAGTCAAAATCGGACTGAAAATGTTCGGGACGGGGGTGCAGGCTCCACTGTCCTGATTCTGCACCTGAAACTGCACCGAAAACTGCTGTTTTGCACTCTGGAACACTGTCGGAAACTGTGGAAACTGCTATCTATCCGGAGGACCAGGGCGCCCAGCGCTTCTGTCCCAGGGACCAGGGTGCCCAGAGCCCCTGTCCTGACAGGACCAGGGCGCCCAGCGCTCCTGTCCCAGTCTTTTGCTCTGCAATTTGATGCAAAGTGTTGTCTCGACTTGTTCTCTCCGGATCTGTAACCTGCGGCGTCGTCCGAGTCCCGAAACCTGCACTAATATCTGAAAAAGGGTGTATGGGCGGCTATATAGGGTTTTGCCTTAGTCAAACCCCCCCTTCGGTGATTTCCACCTCCACGAATAGCCAAGTTGTTTTGTAAAATGTATTGTGTGTGCAGACCTAGTGTGTGTGCAAGGTCCTAAAATGCAAGAAAGCAAACTAGAGCAACCTAGAAAGTAAACCCTAATTGCTTGTAAATGATAATGTAAATGCTCTAAATCAAGATGCAAAGTGATCTAAAGCATGAATGAAGGATATATTGAATCTTATGCAAAGACATGAAAACAACATGAAATCATACCCAACCCTCAAGGGAGGGGTACAAGCCAATCTTCAGTCGGTAATCTCCTATTGTTCTTCAATGTCTTCCAAGCCCTAAATGGATGAATGGATTTGATAAATGCTTGATAGAGGGATGTTGAAAGTGGTTGAAGTCTTCAAAGATCTTCTCTTTCGCTGCATATGAGGTTCCGGGAAATAAAAATCCCCTCCTTTCAAATGAAGAAAGAGAGCTCGTATGTATGAAACCCTAGGTCGCAATTTCATCTTTTGGCCGACCTAGAGAACGAATATCCCACCAATTTCTTGGGGTTAAGATTTATTTTATGATTGGATCGCGCTCCTAAAATTTTGGGAAAAATGTCCGGGACCGTGTGCACTCCGGGCGCCACGGTCCCGACAACTTTTCACCAAATTTTCAGGGCCGTCAGATATGATGATTTTAGAGAGAATCCCGAAGTTACAGGTGATTTCGAGATGTTTTGACCCCTGAAATCAAGCCCCCAAGCTCAGAATAGGGCCTAATTAGGGTTTTTGATTAAGTGATGTATTGGAGGAATAAAATGAAAGGGGCACACTTTAATGAAAGGGCCTGACTTTATGATGTGGAAAATGATGAAATAGAACCTTTAGACCTAATTAATTTGATTAATTAAGTGCTAAAGGGGAAATGTAATGCAAAATGCAACTGCGCCAAGGCGGGTGCTAAACTAGGTGTTAAATTGTACCGCTTTAGCAAGTGCGTACAATTTATGACGTTACATTTAGCCCCCACTTTAGCGGTCATATGAGTACTACGTGCATATGCAAGCTAAAGTACAGAAAAGTAAACATCATTTGAAAAAAGGATATATCCATAAGTTGTCGGACGAAGCCCCCAGCGGTATCTGCAGTACACAGTTAGGAACCGCACCCTACAAAACACACGTTAGATCACAAAAATCACCTAATGCTTACTAAGGAAAGTGATGAAATTTGTGAGTAGCTGTATGCCCCCCCTGTTTCGACTTGCTTATTAGGGAGGTGAAACAGGGTAGCATGTTTACTTACGACAAATTGTATAAGAGAGCATTGATGAGGGACGTTCACTAAATAGGCTTCATCAGAGCACTTTTTGGAACATCCCGAGAGTAGTGGAATGAAAATACGATTCCTACGCAACGAACGGTTCGAGAATCGCATCTCCCAAACTCAAGTTATGATGAAATGAGTGAAAGAGGAAAATTAGGGTTTTGAATTAAAGGTAAAGGAATGAACGTATATACCTTGAAAGAGACATTTGCATTTGTCACTTTGTTGATTCTGAGTACTGTTCATTGCAGCAGAGCCCACATAGCCATCATCATGCCTTCACGACGACCGGAGCATCCCACGAGGATTGAGATCACGCGACAGGCCGTGATCGACGACGAGCCACTGGACGAGGTGAGTTGACTAAACTTTGACTTTTGATTTTCTGCATTTTGACTTTTTTGTGATCGTTTGCGGGCCCTGAAGGCTGACCCGGGCCCCACCCAGGGCACCATGGTCCCCCCAGGGCACCATGGTCCCTGACAGGGCGCCATGGTCCCCTCAGGGCGCCATGGTCCCTGACAGGGCGCCATGGTCCCTGACAGGGCGCCATGGTCCCTGACAGGGCGCCATGGTCCCAATCAGGGCTTGGCATATGATGTTTGACAGTTTGCATGAGCGATTTTGATGATCGAGTACTGATTACGGTTATGTTTTTGTGTTGCAGGGCCTTCCATACATGAGAGAGCATACAACAGGACATATTCTTCGCAGTTTGCGAGATCAGATTCCACGGCTGACTCAGGCAGAGAGAGACACATTATTGATCATGGGATTATGGTATGTGATCCTCATGCCAGCCATTCGGTTCCATCGTGCAATGCTGATGGCATTGATGGAGCGATGGGATCCTGACACATGCATATTTCATCTTCCAGTAGGGGAGCTGACGGTTACACTCGAGGATGTGTACCGTATACTTCATCTTCCTATCAGAGGAGCGACTGTTACATACGCGACCGATCGGTCAGCGGAGGATCATCAGAGGGAGAAGGTATATTGCATAGGGAGAGTCATGCCGAGCGAGACGAGAGGTTGCATCATGTCAGCTGGCTCTTACATCCTACAGGGGAGGTACCCCTTTTGAGACGCCTTATGATCGCCATCATAGCACTAGCCGTTTGCCCTAATGGGCGAGGCACGCACATGCATGGGGGTCTCACATGGTGCATCAGAGCAATGGAGAGACATAGGAGAGTGCATGCTTGGGGTCAGAGTATGCTACACATCTCTATCACGACCTTGAGGAGTATGTATTTGGACAGGGTTGCAGTTTGATGACATGCACACTTCTGTAGGTATGGATTTTAGAGCACTTCACATCCACCAGGCCTGTTGGCTTTCCATTGAGTACGGCTAGCGAGCAACCTAGGGTGTTTTCTTATCCACTTACCAGCGAGTGGAGATTTGGAGATCTGTTATATTGGAGAGTGATTTTTGATAGACTGACAGCCGAGGTGACAGTGTGGAGACCTTACCTACGGATGCACAGATGGGATGGGATGGAGAGACAGTTAGCATGCTTACAGAGGAAATGCCTACTGCAGGGACGATATTCACACATCATAGTCCCTTTCTACTTTGACCGAGTACAGAGGAAGTTCGGGCTAGAGCAGTGTGTTCTAGCCGATGTGCCCATCTATACTCGACACTCACGGGTCCTTCCCAGACCTAGAGCAGTAGCGAGACCGATGATAGATGACATCGAGACTACAAATATAGAGGGGTCTGATCAGGATGTAGTCACTGATTATTTTGCAGAGCCTGGAGCACAGCGCAGGTATGTCTCATGGTTTATGAGATCATATCCAGGTCCTATCTTTCCACCGGATCACCCGACAGGCCATCCAGGCCCATGGAGACATGGAGACCGAGATGAGGACCAGGGATCGAGGTCAGAGGAGCCAGAGGAGGGAGAGGGTCATGAGGAGGCGGGAGATCCTGATCCACCTACAGGTGATCAGCCCAGCGCCGAGGAGGAGGAGGACACAGATAGAGATGAGGACGAGGAGGAGAGAACTGATGATGAGGAGAACGAGGATGCAGATGAGGATGAGGATGCAGATGAGGATAGAGATGATGAGGAGGAGTCAGATGCAGCTCCTCACCATTCAGGGGATGATACCATAGCTCTGGATCCTCCTCTTATTCCCCAACAGGAGGAACATGAGGCGATACGGAGACCTGTTCCTAGTACCGTCCAGCCTACACCCATCATGCACAGATTAGTCGAGCGAGGGGAGCCTAGTAGATCCCAATCACAGATGCTACCATATCATGATCCCTACTGGCGTTAGGGAGACCCAGGTATAGTAGGTTTAAATTGATTATTAATGTTTTGATGATATAGAATGGTACTAATACAAAAAAAAATATTCTACTGCCACAGCTAATGTGCAGGAGTGGCGTTCCCTGATTCAGCAGGCAGTGACAGACATTTCCATGATAGCACAGATCCCCAGTTCCTCACAAATTGCCTATAGGCCTCAGGGGAACGCGGGTCAGCATGATGACTTGTTTTCCCCATTCCGAGCTCAGGTAGACATATGGAGGGAGAGAGAGAGAATCCTATCAGAGGACCTTCAGCGGGCGCGGCGAGATCTAGCAGCAGCTCAGGCCGAGGCAACCACCTATCGCGCGATCCTTATGGATAGGGATCGTAGGAGTTCCTCTCGGAGTCACTCACGGTCTGTATCGTGCTACACACCCATGGGTCCACCTTCACGGCTAGATCAGGAGGGAGCGTCCAGTCGACACTCTCCAACCACTAGTCCTAAGGATAGGAGATGATTTTATGATGTAGGAGAGGTCACATTTTGGATGTATAGTGACCTATATTTGTATACGATCCACATATATATATGTATATATACATGCTTCTCTTTTGTCTCAAATGTGTTATCTTTAATGCTTAAAACAATGTATATTTTGCTTTGATTAAATCTAATACATTTGGTAAATGTACATGTATGTTCAGAATTTAATTTCCATATGATTGATTTCTCAATGCACCATGATTAAATTGATACATGTGTGACTTAATTAAATATTTAATCAAGTACTACATTGATGATAGGGAAGAAATATGCACTAAGTCTAAGAATCATATAACTAACGTGATTTAATTTTGAACTTAAACACAACATCATACGATTCTACTTAACACATAAAGACACTGTATAATATGCTAGCATAATGGAAATGTAAATCTTTTACAACTTACATAAATGAATTCAAGACAAACTATGAAGTAAGGAAACACGCTTGTCAAGAACGAAGCATTATAGATTAAACATCATAACATTTAATTCTATTTTCCTCTAATTAGGAGATACTAACATATTACCCAATGTTGAAGAACTGAAAAGAAGATAAATAAGGAATGAAGAATTAAGCATAATATCTACGCAAGTGCATAGCATTTATAGGTTCTTTAAGAGGCATACCGTCTACATCCGCTATTTTGTAAGCACCTGATCCATAATCCTCAATAACGATATATGGTCCAAGCCAATTAGGACTAAATTTTCCTTTTTCTGCAGGTAAGGCATTCACATTGCGCTGATTCTCATAAAGGACTAAGTCACCTACTGAGAAGGAACGTTGAATAACCTTATCATTATAGCTTCGTTGTAGAGTTTTGTGATACGCTTGAATATGCTCAAGAGCGTTTATATGTTGTTCATCAAGCATCTCCAGCTGTTGAAGTCGTTGTTCTCTATAAGAGTCACCATCTACTATACCTTTGAGAGAAACCCTAAGTGATGGAATCTCTAGCTCTAAAGGCATAATAGCATCAGCACCATAAACAAGATTATAAGGAGAAGTTCCTGTATCAATTCGCACACTCGTTCGGTAGGCCCAAAGAGCATAGATTAGCTGGTTACTCCAATCCTTACCATGCTTATTCACGGTTTTGCGAAGAATTTGTTCGATTATTTTATTGGATGATTCGGCTTGACCATTTGACTGAGGATAGTATGGTGTAGAAAATCGATGTTTGATATGATACTTCTCTAGGAATTTCTTCATGTCCTTGTTCTTAAATGATGTCCCATTATCTGAGATTATAGTAGAAGGTATCCCGAATCGAGAAATGATGTTTTCTAAAAGAAATTGACAAATCACTTCAGCAGTGGTAGAGCGAAGGGGAATAGCTTCTACCCACTTCGTAAAGTAATCTGTTGCGGTTATAATGAAGGTGTGTCCTTGAGATGAAGGAGGAGAGATTTTACCAATAAGATCCAAACCCCATGCAGAAAAAGGCCAAGAAGCTACTTGAGAATGCAGTTCTTGGGCAGGAGCATGAATCAGATTATTATGTTGTTGGCATTGATGACATTTCTTAACAAATGAAAAAGAATCCTTCTGCATAGTTTGCCAATAGTATCCCATACGAAGCAATCTATGAACCAAGGATTTGCCTCCAAAATGCCCCCCACAGGCACCTGAATGCGCCTCTTCAAGAGCAACGGGGATTTCTGATTTGTTAAGACAGCGAAGGAGAAGACCATCATAACCCCTTCGGTAAAGGACATTAGAAAGAATGATATATCTAGCAGACAACTTGCGGATTCTAGCCCTAGTGTTTCTATTAGCAGAATCAGGAAAGGTACCATCGGTCAAATATCTTACGATATGCGAGTACCATTCATCTGAGTCTATAAAGTCACAACATGTTACCAGACTAGGATCGTCTACAATAGCTAGAGAAATAAGGTTGTGAATAACAAATTTAAGATCAACCACAAGGTCCTCTAAAGATACAAGAGAAGCCACACATGCCATTGCATCCACATGTCGATTATCTTTTCGAGGAACAGGTTCCATGGTATAAGAATCAAATTTTTGTAATAAAGAGATGGCAAGGTCTTTATATTGTGATAATTTGTCTTGTTTTGCTTGATATATTCCTGTTACTTGTCTTATAATCAATTGCGAATCTCCATAGATATGTATGTGTTTTATGTTCAGAGCTAAGGCTGCTTTTATTCCCGCTATAAGAGCCTCATACTCAGCAATGTTATTGGTACACAGGAAATTTAGACGATAGGATAAGGGAATGGGTTTCTTTGTAGGAGAAATCAGAACAACACCTGCCCCCGATCCCGTACGACACCTAGAGCCATCAAAGTATAACTCCCAAGTTTCATCTTTCTCTATAGAAAGAATGAAGTCGTCAGGAAAAGACTCAAGGTTAGGGAAGGAGAAAGGTGAAGGGGCCTCAGCTAGGTGATCGGTCAACGCTTGCCCTTTAATTGCTCTTTGTGAAACAAATTTAAGGTCAAATTCAGTTAACATCATAACCCACTTAGCTAGGCATCCTGATAAATCAGTTTTAGAGAAAAGATGCTTCAACGGATCAAACTTTACCATGACGTGGACTTCTGAGTTTAAGAGATAATGTCTCAATTTCTGAGTCGCAAACACCAAGGCCAAGCATTGTCTTTCTATCGCAGAATATCGGGTCTCATAATCGAGTAAGGTACGACTTATGTAATAAACTGGACATTCTTTACCATCTTTATCATGTTGTGCCAATAATGCTGCAAGAGCATGAGAGGATGCAGCCGTATAAAGAAGGAAAGGTTTAGAAGGTTCAGCCGGTTGAAGGATAGGAGGATTAGCTAAATACATTTTTAAATCTTCAAATGCTTGCTGACAATCCTCATTCCATTGAAAAGTGATATTCTTTTTGAGAAGTTGAGTGAAAGGAAAAGTATGATCCGCAAGTTGAGATACAAACCTACGAATAGCTTGAATCTTTCCTTGTAAGCTTTTAAGTTGAGACACATTTCTAGGAGGTGGCATGTTGACAATAGCATCTATTTTCTTAGTGTCCACCTCTATCCCACGATGCGAAACTATGAATCCTAATAGTTTTCCACTATCCACACCAAAAACACATTTTCGGGGATTCAAGCACATGTGATATTTACGAATCCTTTCAAAGATTTGATGAAGGATTTTAATATGATCCATGCGAAGAAAGGATTTGGCTAAAATGTCATCAACATAATCCTCTAAAATCTTATGCATATAATCATGAAAGATAAGGGTCATTGCTCGTTGATAAGTTGCACCGGCATTTTTAAGTCCAAAAGGCATCATTATCCAACAAAACGTACCCCAAGGAGTAGTGAAAGTAGTTTTGAATTGATCTTGAGGGTTAATAAAAATTTGATTGTATCCTGAAAAACCATCCATGAAGGATAACAAGGCATGTCCTACCGTAGAATCAACTATCATGTCAATGTTTGGAAGAGGAAAATCATCTTTTAAAGAAGCCTTATTTAGATCCCGAAAGTCGGTACACATTCTTATTTTGTTATCTGGTTTAGCCACAGCGACAATATTTGAAATCCATGGGGAATAATCAATAGGGCGGATAAATCCAGCCTCCAATAACTTTTCAATCTCAGCCTTAACAAGCAGAGCCACCTTAGGATTCATTTTTCGAATCTTTTGTTTCACGGGCTTAGCATCAGGAACTAAGACAATGTTATGAGTAACAATCTTAGGATCTATACCAGGCATGTCAGAGTATGTCCAAGCAAAGATCTCGGGGAATTCATGCAATAAATCTTCATATTGTTTTTGTTCCTCTCCATCCAAACATTTTCCAATTTTAATAACTTTCTCTTTATTGCAAGGGTCCATCTTAACATCAGTGGTGTCACTTATGAGAAGATTACTTTGTTGAGGAGTATCCTTTAGCTGAGGGAATTCTTTCACAATCTCATCATTATCCGTCTCTTTTCCAAAGTAGGCTTCAGTGTTCAAACAATAAGGGAGTCCCCTATTGTGATGATAACGAGGAAGAGTGTCATATGCTCCTAAAAATTCAGCTAAAGCATCATCGGTAGGGAAAACGTCAAAAGCACAAGCACACAAAGGATCCCCATCAATGTACTCGGGGTGTTGCATTGATAGAGAGGTAGAAATAACATTAACACTAATGCATGGTCTTTTAGAAGCTTTAGTGCGCTTGCAGGGATTATAGCCAAGTCCAAAGGCATAACTGTGAAAATTAGTCTCTAGAGGAACTTTTATCCCTTGTTCATGAACACCGCAACCATTTCCATGATACCCATGCTTAGCAAAAATGCGAAAACCACGACCATAACGATCAGCCATTTCAGGAAGAGAAGGTGGTTTTTCATAAGACAAAGAATCAAACTCTTCATAATTAGAGGTGTGAGGAGAAGAAGTTTGAGAAGCGGCCACAAAATTATTACTCATAGGTTCGGGTAAGATTGATTGATTTTTAGCTTCTTCCTTCTTTTCAACTTTAAGCTCTCTAGAAGGAACCTTATATTCACCTACAAAGGTGGGATTAAAATCAAGAGATCCCCAATCATCTTCTTCGAGGATCTTCCCAGGATCAAAATCCTTCTTATGTGTAGTTTCAAGTCGAGAAGAATCTTCTTCAAGAGCTCCAGACTCATCCAAAGAATTTTGATCATCGGAGAGCGAGGATTCACCGATAGGTATCTTATATAAAGAGTCATCACTAGATGAGGACGGCTTAGAAGAACCCCCCTTGGAAGTAGATGTTTGCAAACAAGCTTGAAAATTAGTATCACCTATCAAGGTATATGTCTTATTGTTATAAATAAATTTAACTTGTCTATGCAATGTAGAGGGGATAGCTTGCATACTGTGAATCCAAGGTCTCCCTAGTAGCAAGTTGTACGTTAGATTTCCCGACATAACATGGATAGGTGTAGGCAAAGTAATCGGCCCCACTGTGATGGGTAAGGTGATAGTACCTAATGAAGTTTTAGCCACATTATCAAAGCCTCGAATAGGACGAGAGTCCGGTTCAACTAAGGATGTATCCACATTCATCTTATGCAAAAGATTAATGCTACACACATTAAGACCAGAGCCATTATCTACTAGTGTTCGCCTTATAGCAGTGTCTTTCATGATAACCACAATCATCAAGGGATCATATTGATGTTGGATTTCACTAGTAGGCAACTCATCTTGGGTAAACACAATTTGAGCTTTAGGATTCATCACAGAGTTAACCAAAGATGCTATATTACTAGATGTATTCGGTGGAGGAACATTCAAATCTTTCAAGGCATCTTGTAACATTCCATGATGAGCGGAAGAAGTTTGAATCAAATCCCAAAGGGATATCTTAGCAGGGGTAGCTTTAAGTTGTTCTATGAGATCATATTCCTTACTAAGAACTTGCAAAATACGGGGAGCTTGTGGAAGAATCGGTTGAGGATTCGGAAGAGAAACTGGGATAACAGGAGGAGGACTAGGCTGCCTATTATTTCTGGTATGATAAGTATGGGCAACCGCATGATAACTCTCTCTAGTTATTTGCTTGGCATAACTATAAGGACTTATAGGTTTTCTTCCTTGCACAATGATGATTGGTTTATTCGGAGTACAAAAGGAATCATGATCATATCCTCCTTGAACAGTAAGGAGAGGTGATTTAGGAACTTGAAAGGTGGGAGAAGGATAAGCACCTTGGACTTCAAAGAGAGGCTTTTTATGCTCATTCAAGTTTATCATGTTAACCAATTTAGAAGTTTTGTTTTTGTTTAGAGATTTCGATAAAGCCACAAAGTCATCAAGAGCATCATCCAACAAAGCATGATCATATCTATTAAAAGGTTTATCTTTTGATTTAAAAGGAGACATCTCCTCATAGAGGGGATTGTTGAAAACAACCATGTTACTAGATTTAGTGGAAGAGTTGATAGGAATGTACCCTTGAGAGGATTCATTCAACTTATCTTTCTCATCGCAACGAAATGGCATAGTAACAAGGTTTATGAGTTTTTGGTAAAATGAAGGTTTGGTATCTTTAGGGTTCAAAAACTCATATAAAGCTTCATCTAATTCATCTTGGCTATACTCATAATAATCATCATAAGCATGAACATTTTGCAAATAAAAGTCAGACATTTTGAAATAAAAATTGCATGAAATTTAAACACACAATGCAAAGAAACACACTCTTTTTTATTTTTTCTCTTTTTAATAAAAATTAAATGAAAACACACTAAATCTAGATCTAGATCTAACAAATGCAATGCAAGAAGAAGCAATGATAGATTCACGTCGGGTTCACCAAAATGTGTGGGGGAAAAAGCAAGACTAGGTTATCATTCCCTAATCCTACCTCTTATCACACATTACGGAATACAAAAGAGCCTAGAGGTATGGCACAATTGGCTACTTATTTTTGTGAAAGAGAGAGCCACAGGCTACCTATTAGGGTTTCTATTCCTTTGTTGTAATTGAAAGGTAAGATTATGCAAGTCCAATTCCTAACCCTAAAATGTAAGTATGAACTAACAACAAGATTGCAGAATTGAACTTAAACAATGGAAAGCTGTAAACACAAGGATAAAACAAGAATGCAAATGCGTACCCGGAGTCAAAATCGGACTGAAAATGTTCAGGACGGGGGCGCAGGCGCCACTGTCCTGATTCTACACCTGAAACTGCACCGAAAACTGCTGTTTTGCACTCTGGAACACTAGCGGAAACTGTCGAAAGTGCTTTCTGTCCGGAGGACCAGGGCGCCCAACGCCTCTGTCCCAGGGACCAGGGCGCCCAGCGCCCCTGTTCTGGCAGGACCAGGGCACCCAGCGCTCCTGTCCCAGTCTTTTGCTCTGCAATTTGATGCAAAGTGCTATCTCAACCTGTTCTCTCCGGAACAGTATCCTGCGGCGTCATCCGAGTCCCGAAACCTGCACTGATATCTGAAAAAGGGTGTATGGGCAGCTATATATGGTTTTGCCTTAGTCAAACCCCCGCTTCGGTGATTTCCACCTCCACGAATAGCCAAGTTGTTTTGTAAAATGTATTGTGTGTGCAGACCTAGTGTGTGTGCAAGGTCCTAAAATGCAAGAAAGCAAACTAGAGCAACTTAGAAAGTAAACCCTAATTGCTTGTAAATGATAATGTAAATGCTCTAAATCAAGATGCAAAGTGATCTAAAGCATGAATGAAGGATATATTGAAGCTTATGCAAAGACATGAAAACAACATGAAATCATACCCAACCCTCAAGGGCGGGGTACAAGCCAATCTTCAGTCGGTAATCTCCTATTGTTCTTCAATGTCTTCCAAGCCCTAAATGGATGAATGGATTTGATAAATGCTTGATAGAGGGATGTTGAAAGTGGTTGAAGTCTTCAAAGATCTGCTCTTTCACTGCATATGAGGTTCCTAGAAATAAAAATCCCCTCCTTTCAAATGAAGAAAGACAGCTCTTATGTATGAAACCCTAGGTCGCAATTTCGTCTTTTGGCCGACCTAGAGATCGAATATCCCGCCAATTTCTTGGGGTTAAGCTTTATTTTATGATTGGATCGCGCTCCTAAAATTTCGGGAAAAATGTCCGGGACCGTGTGCACTCCAGGCGCCACGGTCCCGACAACTTTTCACCAAATTTTCAGGGCCGTCAGATATGATGATTTTAGAGAGAATCCCGAAGTTATAGGTGATTTCGAGATGTTTTGACCCCCGAAATCAAGCCCCCAAGCTCAGAATAGGGCCTAATTAGGGTTTTTGATTAAGTGATGTATTGCAGGAATAAAATGAAAGGGGCACACTTTAATGAAAGGGCCCGACTTTATGATGTGGAAAATGATGAAATAGAACCTTTAGACCTAATTAATTTTATTAATTAAGTGCTAAAGGGGAAATGTAATGCAAAATGCAACTGCGCCAAGGCGGGTGCTAAACTAGGTGTTAAATTGTACAGCTTTAGCAAGTGCGTACAATTTATGACGTTACAATAGATTTGAAGGTTTTGATTAGGAGGAGCTAGGAATTGGTTTCCTTTATCATGCACACTAGCTATAGATATGGTATTGTTATCAATAAGGTCTTGAATTCTACTCCTTAGGGAATAACACTTTTCAGTGTCATGATCAAGTTGATGATTATATTGGAAAAAGGATTTGGCATCATAATAAGGTGGAAAAGGTTTGGTTGTGTTAATTGGTTTTATGGGATGAAGTTTAAA
Organism: Cryptomeria japonica; assembly: GCF_030272615.1. Lineage (NCBI taxonomy): Eukaryota > Viridiplantae > Streptophyta > Pinopsida > Cupressales > Cupressaceae > Cryptomeria > Cryptomeria japonica. The sequence goes on from NW_026729279.1 coordinate 81,034, forward strand.
CACATTCTTGTTCAACAATTATTTCATAATTCTATGCAAAGATACAAAAAGAGGAGTAAATTATTTTCTAAAATATTTAAGTAAAGGAAGCACACATATTTTTGCGTCTGCTACTTGAGTATTGTTGTTATCATTTAACCTGATTAATCCCTTGTTTGGTTTAAACTTCATAAGAGGTTGTTGAGCACTCTCATTCTTATCTATCAGATCCATTGAAGGAGATTGTTCAAATTGACTCACTTGAAGCTAATAGATATGAAGTACTACACACAACTACATAAAGGAAGTAAACTCAAAAAGAAAAGCTTATCCCTAATGTCTTTTGCAAATTAGAAATGAAAATTATTTGAACATCTTGATCAGGCATAGGATAATGAATTTGAAAATACAAATTCTTATATCTACCTATTAAATCAGCCACTTTTTCTTTAACACATTTCATATAATGCATTAAATCAATCAAAGTAATACTAGGACCAATATTATTGTGAAATATTTGAATGAAAGAATTAGCCAATTGTTGAAACAATTTAATTGAATAAGGAGGCAAAGAAAAATAACATTGCAAAGCATTATCCCTAAATGTTATAGTAAACAATTTAGCCAAAATTCTTTGATCATAAAAAAAATCAGTACACAAAGTTTTAAATGTTTTCACATGAGTCATGGGATTACCTTTTCCATTATAAAGCTATAATTAAGGGACTTCCACATGTTTAGGGGAGATGACATGAACAATATTGTTAGATAATGGGCTCACTACATCAAATGTGGGCACATTAAACTTTGATTGGTTCATGGAAACTATTTGTTGTTGCAAGGAATACATGGTCTGAGCTAGGCTATATATGGTTGCTTCAATTGAGGGGTTTAAATTAGACATGTTAGATTGGAATGAAGGAGTAACATTGTTAAATGGAGGATGAGGTTGGCAATAAGGAGGTGGGACACTATGATAGGTAGGTATGTGATATGATTGGGTAACAAATGGAGGACTCACGGAAAGAGAGATGAAAGAGTTTTGATTACTAATGTTTACCCCTAGACTAACATGTGTAGGAATAACTCTTTGTGTGCAAGTAGCCATGATGTTGGATGTGAAAGTAGGCACACTAGTGATAGAGGTATCATAGAAATGGAATGATTAACTTCACTAGGGGTTTGAGTGTAACCAAGACATTCAACACAACTTTTCAAAGGCGTGATATTAGTTTCAACAATAAGAGAAAGGCCACACAACAAATCAACACAAATTTTATCACTTTGAACCATTCTTTTTAATTCTTCAATCAATGGGATAGCATCAATTTTCAGGTATTGTTAACTCATCCATTGTTTAAAATTTTTAAATTCATTGTAAATATTCTCCAACTGGTCAACGAAAACCCTAGTTAGTTATTCACCCTCATCATGAGAATTATGTAGAGAATGAGGAAAAATAACATCAATTGTTAGAGTAGTAGAACCATCCACAAACAAGTTATCCAAATTAAGCTCCTTGTTCTTATAAATTAAACCTTGGGAAGCCTTAATTTTGCAACTTCTTTTCATAGAAATATTATAGGTAGGACTAATGGTAGTAAAACTCATGCACAAAGGAGGCAAATTTGAATTTGAATTTGAAAATTATGATTAAGAAATAAAAAATTAACCAATTAATTAAGAAATTTAATTTGTGATTTTGAAAGAGAAATGCATCTAGATCATTCATAAAAATACGTTCTATAAATTAATTTGAAAATTTATGCAACCCACATGGTAAATTTAAGAATTATAAATTATTTTTTGTAAATTCAACCACTAAATTTGTGTAATTCAATTTGAAAATGAGATCTAGGAGGGAAAATTTTAATTTTAAATTAAATGAATAATCAGATCTGAAATGACTAATCCAATTTAGACAACCCGCAAGCTCAATTTTAGAATTGAAAATTAAGATTTTTGTGAATTCAACCTCTAAATTTTTTAAAATAATATTAAAAAATTAAAATTTCAAATTAAAATTTGAAGTTGAAATTGCATACACTCGGATGTGAGAATATAAATCGGAATTGTAGGTGTAAGGAGCTAGGTTCACCAAAATGTAATGGTAAAAAATTAGGGTTTTCACCATAGAAGGAAGAAACTGCTAGTTTTGTGACTTAGGGACCATTACATTAAATGAGGGAGGTAAACCCAATAGCTCTGGCCACAAACCAACAAGGATAAGGGCTGAGAATTATATTGGATTTACTAGGAGTTTGGAATGAATTACCCTCTTTTGAGTTAAATTGTGAAAATGTTGAAATTAGGGTAAATGTACTGGAATTGATATAAAAATGCATGAACAACAAGCTATAGTGATCGAATAAAACTAAAAATTTGGATTTTGAAGATTGTAAGAGGATTCAAATTTGTTCCCAGAAGGAGCTCCTGATTTCTTGGGACTGGTGTGATGGTCACTCTAGTCCTCTGCACTTTTCGCACTCCAATGGAGGATCGATTCATCTTTGTAAACAAATCTTATCCTGAAGATCATAGCTCTATACCTACTCCTAAACATAGAAGATAAGGGAAATAGGTTGGGAATAGGGGTTTGCCTTAGGTCAAACCATGGTTTTGGAAATAACCAATTGCTATAATGGAAATGTTCTTTGTTTGAGGGAGATGTTGAATAATGATTGAAACACAATTGCTATACCTCCTTGTGAAGTTTTTTTTGTCTCCACATGGAATTAGGGTTTCATGAGGTCTTCAGTAACATAGAACATGAATATCAACTCCAATGCTTGAATCTTGACTTTATCTTTCCTCCAATGCTTCAATGAAGATTGATTGCTTGCTTTCTTAAAGTTGAAAGATTGATTGCTTGATGTCAAATTGAATTTCATGTGTGTGGATGATCAAATGAGAGGGATAGGCCTCCTTTAATACTTTCCCATTAAAAACTAATTTGATTTTTTGACATGAACCGACATAAACCTGGAATTCCCACTCACATTTTATGATCATTAAGGGGCTCAAATTTTGGTCCTAATTGGGACAACTAGGGAGCCACACCTTGGTATTTCCCAATTAGAGAACAAAACTAAGGGACAGGATGATGCATGCATTGAAAATGGTGATAAATATACATAGCATGAGCAAAATCAGGTCTTCTTCATGCCTTAGAGCATGAACGCCAAGATGAGGGCCCAAATGTGGGCAAAATTGTAAGGGAGTACAATTTAAAGATGCTATAGTTTTGTTTCTATTTTGTAATGAGTTGAGGGCCCTTCCCCCACTTATATTAATAAAAAAAATCATGTTACTAGTAATCTTATGAAAAATGTTGCCTTTATTAATATATTTTGGGCAATTAAAGTCAATATATATGTAATTTATTATTTCTTTAATATGGTGGTTAAATCTATTTATTTAGAGGATTTAGAGGATATGGTTTGGATTTAATTAAACAAAATATTTACTTAATAAAAGAGGACTAATAAAGGTGAAGGTTGAATTAAGTAAATAACAACTACTTATTTGATTGTCTACGATGAGGTAAAGTGTAGCGTGGTCAAGTATGAGATAATTTAGGTTTCTACAAAAATCACTAGAATTCTCATGCAATGACTATGAAAAAAAGGTTGAAGTAGGAAAGCATGAAAATATAAAGTAAAATATAGAATGGATAACCTCATTATGTATGTATATTGACATCACAAATGGGGATCCCTAAATAAACATGAAAGGTTAGAACAAAAGTATAATCAAAATGGGAAGGAGAGTTGCATAAATATAATATACTATCATGCCTGTGCACATTTACATCATTAGTCATATAAAGAGAAGAAGAAGCATGCATCTCATCAAAATGTGAAGTAAGTAGTTAAGATATAATGATGCACAATAACAAGGTCTATGAAAGATTAAAGAAAAAACACATGATGAAACAATACCTCCATCCATATGATAAAAAAGATGTATGGATATAAAGTATGATTGAATCATAATTTACAAAGAATATAAACATATGAAAGTTTGTAAATTATATATTGATTAAAGCTAAGGGAAATGGAAAAAGTATCTATGATAAAAGATGTATCAATAATGGATAAATAGAAGTAGGCAAGTAGGGAAGAAATATAAGTTCAAGCCCTAAAATTATGAAATTGAAATCCCTAATGTCATACTATAGAGGTCTAAGAGTAGATGGGTTCACCAAAATAAGGTAAAATATTACTTCCTGAAGCCTAATGCAAGATAATCAGATAAAATGCAACATCTCAACATCACACAACCTAGATTATTTAAAATGTCGGCTAAGAAATGATAATTAAAACAAATATATTTTAAATACAATTGAAAATGCAAAGAGGATTAAGATACATATCTCTAGGGTTGAAATGCGGGCAAATCATGTGGGGTTAGATTGAGATCTCCTTGTTTTTCAAATAGAAATACATCATAACTACTTGGAAAATACATTACAATCATAATTTCCATGTTTCATTGAATACCAAGAACTAAATTATTTAAAAATGCCTTGGGGGATCGTAAATTTGCATCCTATTCTCCCAAGGCAACCCTCTTTGTTGGATGAGAATTATAGTTATATTAATAATTAAAAAAAACACTCTTCTCTCTTCTAATATCTTATAATGATGATGCAAATGTAGGTTTCTTTAAATGTTTGAAATAAAAAGATTGCTTAGACAATATTCTGCATGCATAAGATATTCAATATTTTATAAATGATTAATTAATACACATTGAATGTCTTGAATTATCAGGGTATATAGCACTAAATTTTATGAAATGTTTGTCAAATCAACTCAGAGAAAAAAAAAATAGGTAAGAATAAACAGATTTTGAAATAAAATTTTTAAATTCGAATAAACAATTTCACATGATACTAGATTAGTGGTACACGACATGATTAATTTCAAAAATTTAAATACAAATATAAAATATTTGCAAGTGCCCTATGCTCCCAAGGCAACCCTCTTTATTGGATGAGAGTTATAGTTGTATTAATAATTTATAAAAAAACATTCTTCATCTTCTAATTATTCTATTATGATAATGCAAATATAGAGTTCAAATGAAAAGATTGGTTACACAATATTTTGAATACATAATATATTCAATAATTTACAAATAAAAAACGAATACACATTGAATGTCTTGAATTACTAGAATATATGGCACTAAATCTCATGAAATGTTTGCCAGATCAACTCATAGCAAAAACAAAATAGATAAGAATAAACAGATTTTGAAATTTTCGAATGATCAATTTCACATGATGCTAGATTAGTTATACACCACATGATTAACGTCAGACAATAAAATACCAAATATTAACAATGAATAACCAAACATAGAAATATTACAGTAATTATATAATATAAGAAAACATACAAATACAAAATAAGATACAATCCGATGTACAGAGACAAATAGAACAATAATAAATTGAAGTTCGAATATTTTCTTGTAAAAAAGCCGGCACGTTGCTCACAACTTCGTGCAGACAAAAATGGCGGCGAGAACTCTGTGTTTGGCGGGCGAAGTAGAGGAATGACTGTTATTTAAACGTTCAGCCTCTTCAATATTTGGTAGGAATTAGAAATGGGAATCTGAAAAGCAGCAAGTGGTAAGTTATTTGTAAGGTTTTTCATAATCCTAATTACAATTGCAGTGTTTTCAGCAGTGGAGATAGTTGCCAAATATGTGTGCGAATATGATCATTGCAGAACGGACGCAGACTGTGCATTGCCGGGTGTTTGCTGCGGGCTTGGCTTTAATTTGTGCGGGGCTTCCATTGGCTTCTGTTCTACCGTCTGTTATAATTAAAGCAATGTTACAAACTATAGTGTACCTAGAATATATAAACATAAAAGGATCGTAAACTTTTTATTTGAAGTAAGCTATTTGTATATCTAGAATATACATATATGGATTCTCAACTTTTTCTTTGAAGTAAGCATGGATATATTATATATCTACAATATACAAATATAAATAGATTCTAAATTTTTTCTTTGAAGTAAGCTTGTATAGCTAGAATATACAAACATATATGAATTGTAAACTTTTTCTTTGAAGCAAGGATACATGAAGGTAGTGTATAGAACATACAAAAATAAATGGATTTTAAATTTTGTCTTTGAAGCAAGATAGAGCTTATCCACTTTCTAAATGGGACATGCAATGTGATGAACGTATTAAATTATAAACATAATTTAGGTCTTGGCATGACTTTTTAAGAAAATTTAAATATTGTTTTGTATGGGTAGTTCAGTTTTGATCATATTTTCTATAATTGAAGTATAATCATATAATCTAATTCAGTTGAACCTTAATAAATTTTGATGCATCTGCTAGAATACTCATATGAAAATTTCATTATTCTTACATGTTATTGTAGACAAGAATGTATGAATGCTCTATCGATCTTAGAGGTAAGATTGATTTCATTGATATTAATCAAGATGTCTTTTGGGATACTCAAATAATCTTTTGTATATAATTCAACATATAATTTAAAAGATCCTATCACTATGGCTATTAGAAGTAAACTTTTAAAAATTGTTATAATATTATTATAGATTATATTTGATTAAATGTTGTAATAATGATTCAATAATTTATATGATCACACATTACGTTAGTTTATGTAATCATATTAATCAATCTTTCAAAAAAAGAAATTTACTATGTCTACTTTAAAGAGTTTATGATAATCTAAATTAGTCTAAGTCATCAACTAGTGCATTTAATTAGAAACAAGGTAGAACACAATAATTTAGAGGACTTGTAGTATTTTAGACTACCAACTACCTAACCTAATTGTTTAGACCTCAAATTATCTATTGTCATGTGAATGGCACTTTTTATCTATCTAGTTTTCTTTTAATGTCATTTCAAAGTAGTCTAGTTTAGTAAAGGGTATTCAATTTTGGGTCTTGTCATATAATTAAGATACGTGTTATCATTTTTTTTTTTTCTATGTCTCACCTTTGCCTATATAAAAAGGTTCCCTCATTTTATATGAGGTATATATAATCATAATCAAGGTCACATTATATGATTCTTTTGAAGTATTGCATAATTATTGTTTCTTCTCTGCATGGATGGTAATTAGTATTGTAGGTGATCCTTAAATCATGTGACCAATTTGGTTATCCCAGGTAAACTAGGAGGAGAGGAAGAAAGGAAGTCAAATTAACAATGTTAACGATATTATATGCAAAGATCATGATACATAGAGATGTCCCATGTGTTTCTATTATTAAGTAGCATGATCCTCTAAAAATGCTTTTTAAATTTATCTGAATAAATGTGATTTTCTATGCTAGTTAGTAGTGCTAAACCTATAAAAAAAAGAATTTTTATATAATACTAGCATAAATCATACATAAGAAATTTAGAATTAAACCAATAATGCAAACACATTCAATTGGCTCTACTTATCCAATAAATTTTATTGGATAAGGATAAGTAAAAGTGTGTAATGTTAAAGCGATAAGATATTTCTATTTAGATGTTCTCTTGTTCATCAATGTGATTTTCACTAATGTGGTAGTTGAATTACCAGGAAACATCACGACATGCACGACATGTCTTGTATCATTTTTTTTTCTCAACTAGACAATGGTTGGGAGATATAATAGGGAAGATGTTGTTGGCGTAATGTTCTATTTCATTGTCTGTTTGCTGTGTCTGCCGCTTCATTCAGTTCATTCGGTTGCTCTAACCACCAATCCTCATAGCATACTCCTTTATTATATATGTATGTTCTCTCAAAGATCATAATAAATCAAGTCTTTACCATTTTCTATCAAATGGTATCAGAGCATGATTATGAGTTCCTGTGCTGTGGGAGACAATAGATGACTCTGCGGTGCTTGTAGGAGCATCATGAGAAGACGCCATGGTAAAACATTACAGGTACAAGGTGTGAGTCTCGTTCGCAGATATGAATGTCAGGTGCAAGGCATGGCGTAGGGTTGTGATGGCGTGGTCACTCCAATCTTTGCATAAAGCCATTGGAGACAAACAGCAATGAAAGACCATGTGAAGACGTAAGCATCTTTTGGAGCATTTCATTCTGTAGCATTGATAATGGCGCCCTAGGAAACTGTATATAAGGGAAGACATCTGAGGCGCAAAGATCTGTGAGCTCGATGTGCCAAGTGTGGAGAACTGATACTGCTCGAGCATGCAGCTCATGCATTACTATTCGTAGAATCCACCATAAAAAACATCCATGCACCGCAGTTTACCACCACACACCACCGCATAAACAAGTTATCTTTAGTTCTTTATTTAGGATCATCGAATTATAAAATAGTTGACTATTTTTAGTGTTGAAGTTTGTTTTTGTTTACAAAATTAGCATGTATTCTAGTCATCGAACAATGCAAGTAAAACAAGATTTGCATATATCTTATGAACTGCAGTCTAAAATTAGAGTTAGAGTTTGCGGAGAGTTTCTTGGGTACGGTTTTTTTTTAAGGCTGGAAAATCTTTATATACACAGCCTAGTTGTAATTTTCATGAGCTGCAATAATAAAACATAGTATTTTCTGATTTTCTGTTCTCTCTGGGTTTAATTTGGATGTTTCTAATTATATGGTTTTTGATTGTGAATTGTTTACTGTGTCATAAATATTTATGTTTAATAGTTGGCTTTAAGAACAGGGGCAATTTTAGATTCTACAAGTGGTATCAGAGCAGGTATAATTGTTTTGGGTTAAAGTTTTTATTGTTAGAATTTCGCCAAAGGTAATCATATCGAATTCTAACAGCATGCCCATTCCAGAATTTGATGGGAATGACTATGATTATTGGGGCATTAAGATGTTGACCTTTTCTATTGGAAAAGAATTGTGGGAGACTGTTGAATCAGATTACGAGGAGCCAGCTGATTGGAATGCCCTTACAACCAATGAAAGAACAACAAGAAAGGAAGCAAGGAAGAAGGATGTTCAAGCTTTGTTTCACATTTAGATAGCTCTTGATAAGAGCTTATTTCCAAGAATATCAAAAGCAACAACTGTCAAAGATGCCCGGAAGACTCTTCACAAATCCTACAAAGGTAGTGATCAAGTAAAGGTGATCAAGCTTTAGACATTGAAGTGAGAGTTCGAGAATTTGAAGATGCAAGAAGATGAAAGTATAAGTGATTATTGTGTCAAAGTCAAAGATGTGGTCAATAAAATGGCTACACTTGGGGAAACTGTAAACAATGAAGTTTTGATAAAAAAAAGGGTATTGAGATCTTTGACACCTAGATGGAATCATATTGCCATAATAATAGAAGAAAGAAAGGATTTTACCAAACTACAGTTTGCTCAATTGGTTGGATCCTTGATGTCTCATGAAGAAAGATTAAAAGATTCTTTTGAAGGTGTAGAGAATGTATTTTCCTCTAAATTACAAATCAGAAAGAATGAAGATGTAAGTAGTAGTAGTGCCAAAAGCAATCAAGGCCAAGGTAAAGGGCAAAGCCAAAATTCTTCAAGAGGTAGAGGCAGTGATGGCTCAAGAGAAAGAGGCGGTTCTAGAAGAAGAGGTAGAGGTAGATTTGATAAGAGAAACGTTCAATGTTATCATTGTACCAAGTATGGCCACATTGAAAGAGAATGCAGATTGAAAGAAGGTAAAAGTTCTAACTATGCTGAAGAAAATAGTGAGAATCCTCCTGATCACTTATTTTTACCTTATGCCAAAAGGTCAAAATACTAGTAAAGATGTTTGGTACCTAGATTCTGGATGCTCTAACCATATGAAAAGGAATGAGAAGTTGTTTTCAACAAAGGACGAAATTTTTAAATCCAAGTTCTATCTTGGTGATGATAAATTGTTGGAGGTTGTTGGGAAAGGAGCTATGGAGGTCCAAACAAAAGAAGGTATAAAGAGTATTCACGATATCTATTATACTCCACAATTGAAACGCAATTTGTTAAGTGTTGGGCAGCTATGTGAGAAAAATTATAGAGTACTCTTTGAAAAATAAGACATGCACTATCTATGATAAGAATAAGGGCAATAGGGTGATCACTATTGTGCCGATGACAATAAATAGGATGTTCCCTTTGAGGTTTGGTGAACATAATAGCAGCCTTGAAAATATGGCTTATGAGGATTCAAGTTGGTTATGGCATATCAGATATGGGCATTTAAATTTTCACAGTTTGAAGCTTCTAACCTTGCATGCATTAGTTTCTGGTTTGCCGAAGGTAGAGGAGCATAAATAGATTTGTGAAGGATGTGCTAAAGGAAAGCATGCAAGGGAAAATTTTCCAAAGGGCAATTCATAGAGGGCTCATCACCCACTTCATCTTGTTCATTCAGACATATGTGGTCCCATACAGACTAAGAGTTTGGGTAAGTCATCATATTTCTTCACTTTTATTGATGATTACTCACAAAATTGTTGGGTATATTTTTTGAAGGCCAAAGATGAAGCCCTAGATACATTCAAGAAGTTTAAAGCCCTTGTGGAAAATGAGAAAGGATGCAAGATTAAATGTTTAAGGATTGATCGTGGAGGATAATTTTTCTCAAAGGCTTTCTAGAGTTATTGTGATCTTAATGGCATCAAGAGACAACTCACAACTGCATACACACCTCAACAGAATGGGGTAGCTGAAAGAAAGAATTGCATTGTGGTAGAAATGGCAATGTGCATGTTACAAACCAATGGATTGAGAAATTCTTATTGGGGAGATACAGTTTCTACAATAGTGTACATCCTCAACTATAGCCCCACCAATGCACTCGAAAAGATTACTCCTCATGAAGCTTGGTATGGGAAAAGACCTAATGTTAATAATTTCAAAGTTTTTGGTTGTTTGGCTTATGTGCATGTACATGATCAGAATAGACAAAATTTAGATGCAAAGAGTGAGTCATGCATTTTTATTGGGTATAGTGAGAAAAGAAAGGCTTACAAATTGTATAATCCCATCACTAATAAGCTTATTGTCTCAAGAGATGTAATTTTTTTATGAAGGGGGAGTTTATGGTCATCAAAAAGGCCATGTTGAGAAAACAAAATCTGTTTTGAATGATGATATAATTGTTGATATTGATCATGAGCAGTCAACTAATATTTTTGTATCTAGTGGTTTAACTCCACCAAGCAACCCTTCATCAAGTTCGTCAGTACCAAGTTCAATTCCAAATTCTTCTCCAAGTTCTACAAGCAAGGTAAGGAGATTGAGTGATATCTATCAAAGGAGTAAAAATCAAGTACATGAAGAAAATCCAATAGATGAGATAGTGAATTTTTCTTTATTAGCCAAAGTTGATTTTGAACCATCATGTTTTGAAGATGCATGTACTAATGAGGTTTGGCTCAAATCCATGGAAGAAGAGATGGATTCCATTCATATTAATCACATGTGGGAGTTGATAGAGCCTCCACATGACAAGAATAATATTGGTACCAAATGGGTCTACAAGACCAAGTTTAGCAGTGATGTGAGTGTTGAAAGATACACGACAAGATTAGTTGCTAAAGGATTCACACAGAAGTATGGAATTGATTATGAAGAGACATTTGCAATAGTGGCAAGACAAGAGACCATTAGAATGTTGATTTCATTAGAAGCTCAGAAGAAGTGGAGCATACATCATATGGATGTGAAAAGTTCCTTCTTGAATGGGTACTTAGAAGAGGAAGTATATGTGGAGCAGCCACAAGGTTTTGAAGTGGAAGGAAAGGAGCATATGTCTATAGGTTGAATAAGGTTGTGTATGGTCTCAAGAAAGAACGAAGAGCATGGTTTGCCAAGATTGATGGATACTTTTAGAAGAATGGTTTCCAGAGAAGTAAGAGTGATCCTACTCTTTACTACAAACAAGAATATGCTGATATTCTAATCATAAGCTTGTATGTTGATGATCTTTTGTATATGGGTAGTAGTTTTAAGATAAAAGATGAATTCAAAGTTGTTATGATGAATGAATTTGAGATGAATGATCTTGGTCTGATGAAATATATTCTAGGAATGGAGGTTTATCAAAGTAAGGATGAGATTTTCATTTGTCAAATAAAGTATGCTAAGGATATGCTGAAGAAATTTGATATGACTGATTGTAATCCTTACTCCACTCCAAGTGCTCATGAATTTGTGTTATGTAGAAATGGTGGTGTTGATTTAGTTGATGAGACAGCTTACAGATATATTGTGGGGAGCTTGATGTTTCTAACCCACACAAGGCCTGATATTACATATTCAATTCCACTTGTTTCAAGGTATATGACAAATTAATCTAAAATACATATAAAGGCAGCCAAGAGGATTTTGAGGTATGTGAAAGGGACTTCAAATTTTGGTATTCATTACTACTCTTCTAAAAAGTTCAATCTTGTTGGCTTTAGTGATTCAGATTGTGGAGGTAATATGGATGATCGTAAATCTACATCTGGAAATTGTTTCTCATTTTGTTCTAGATTAATTACTTGGAGCTCGAAAAATAAAAGTATTGTTGCCCTCTCATCTACAGAAGTGGAGTATGTTGCAATTACCTCAGCAGGTACACAAGCTATTTGGCTCAAAAAAGTTTTAGAAGAAATTGGAGAAAAGCGAATTCAACCTACAATGATTTATTGTGACAATGTGAGTGCTATCACGTTAGGAAAGAATTTGGTTCATCACAGTAGGACAAAGCATTTTGACATGAAATATCACTTCATTCAGGATTTGGTACAAAAGAAATAATTTGAATTGGAGCACATAAACACTTAGGATCAACTAGTGGATATCTTCACCAAAGCGGCTGCAAAAGCTAAGTTTTTAGCACTACGAATTAAAATAGTAAGCTCTCTCAGCATCAAGGGGGAGTATGTGGAGAGATGATGCTACTTGATCATGCAGCTTCAGGTAGCTCATGCATTATTATTCTTAGAATCTACCATAAAAAACATCCATGCACCACAATTTACCACCGAACACCACCGCATAAACAAGTTATCTTTAGTTCTTTATTCAGGATCGTCGAATTATAAAATAGTTGACTATTTTAGTGTTGAACTTTGTTTTTGTTTATAAAACTAGCATGCATGTTGGCATTATAACAGACAATAAGAGATTGTTGGCATTTCAATTAGGATATTCAGAAGGTTGTTGATAGTTATGGATATAACTGATTAAGGATGTTTACTGTCTTCACAATATTATTTTGTCATTGATGTCAAGAAATTGATTTTCTGATTTGGTAGGATGTTGCCATATCTTAAGAAGTATGTTTTGATGAGAATTAAGATGTCGGTAAAAGACACAGAAGAATGTGATGAATAAGGGGAGGAATAAGTTATTCAATGGGCAACTATTACTGAGTTAGACAATGATGAGATCATATTGTTTAGATTGTTTTGATATCCTACATATGCTATTGTTTGTAAGGTTAATACTATACTATGTTACCGAGCAAGGAACCTAGTCGGTAAACCCTAAGGTTATCGCTATCGGTTAATGAAGGTGGAATGTCTACCGAGTGAAGTTTAGTATTTACAGAGTTGCAACCGAGTAATAATAGAATGCATTGGATGTATACATGCATCATGTAATGAAGGAAGCTGATGAGCTGGTTATGATTAAATGATTGATACAACTTGTATGAAGTTTGTTAAGGATCTATGGCAATGGAAGATCGGTAGGAAGATCTACAGCTCATATTAAACTGCAATACCCTAGCACAAGTTCCAAGAAATATATGCAAGTTCCAAGGCGAGGTAAAACATTTTTCAATCGAAAGATACATTGAACCTGGTCAAGATTGAAGATCTGATGGCTATGATTGATCATGGGAAATGTGATCAAAGAGATTAAGTGGTTAGCAAATTGTTTATAAGTAAGGAACTGTTGATAAACAATGTATGCGGGCAAGTGTAAGAACAGGGATGCTACATAGTGATTACCGAGCACAGAAGCTTGAAGACCTGTTTGAATAACAGAGTAAGGAGCCCAACAGAGGGACAAGATAAGTCCTATGACTAGATTGTATTGAGCAAATAAGAATCTGCTTTAGCATTTTAGATGCAAAGTTGCAGACATATGTTGGCATTATACCAGACAAAGGGAGATTGTTGGCATTTCAATAAGGATATTGAGAAGGTTGTTGATGATTATGGATATAACTGATGAAGGATGTTTACTATCTTAGAAATTATTATTTTGTCATTGATGTCAAGAAATTTATTTTCTAATTCAGTATGATGTTGCCATATCTTAAGAAGTATGTTATTGATTGTAAGGTTAATACTATACTATATTACCAAGCAAAGAACCTAGTTGGTAAACCCTAAGGAACCTAGTCGGTAAACCCTAAGGTTATCGCTATCAGTTAATGAAGGCGGAATGTCTACCGAGTGAAGTTTAGTATTTACCGAGTTGCAACTGAGTAATAACAGAATGCATTGAATGAATAAAAGTATTATTTAATGAAGGAAGCTGATGAGATGGAATTGATTAAATGATTGGTATGTCATGCATGAAGTTTGTTAAAGAATCTATGGCAAAGGAAAATTGGCAAGAAGATCTACAACACAGATTGAACCGCAATAACCTTGTGCAAGTTCCAAGAAATGTATGCAAGTCCCAAGGCAAGGCAAAACATTTTTAGATCGAAGGATACATTAAACCTAGTCAAGTTTGAAGATCTAATGGCTATGATTGATCATGGGAAATGTGATCAAGGAGATTAAGCGATTGGCAAATTGTTTATAAATAAGGAACTGCTGATAAACAATGCATGCGGGCAAGTGTATGCACATGGATGCTACATAGTGATTAACGAGAATAGAAGCTTGAAGACCTGTTTGATTAACAGAGTATAGAGCCCATCAGATGGACAAGATAAGTCCTATTGTATTGAGAAAATAAGAATCTACTTTAGCATTTTTAGATGTGAAGTTGCAGATAGATTTTTATTATTGTTATTTTGTGAAGTGACAGAAAATCTCTTAACCGAGTGGACTTAACAGTCTTATTTGTAAAACCCTCTAGCAAGGTGACATTCTGATTGAGTGTTTGAAATCCTTTAACAAGGTCACTTCTAACAAGGTGAAGATCCTAACAAATCAAGGGGAAATCCCTTAACCGGGTCACATCTAGCAATGTGTTTGTAATCTTTAGCAGGATTTGCTTTTAACCGAGCATACTCTAGAAGAGTATATTTCTTAGTGGGTCCAAAATCCCACAGTGGTTTTTCCCTATTTGGGTTTCCACATTAAATCTGATGTTATGAGTGTTATGATGTTTATATGCTTTTGAGTTTGCATGTCTAGCAGTTTTGGTTATATTACTGAAGTATATGTTACCGAGGTTGAATCTGTTGTTTTTATGGAAGATTAAGTTTGTATGATTCAGCCCCCCCCCTCTCATCTTGTTAGCTTGGCATCTGTACTTAACATTAAGTATTAGAACTATCAACATACTCATTACTGTTGTTTATTTGTAAGTAACAGAAAATCTCTTAACAGTCTTATTTGTAAATCCTCTAGCAAGGTGACATTCTGATTGAGTGTTTGAAACCCTTTAACAAGGTCACCTCTAACAAGGTGAAGATCCTAACAGATCTAAGGGAAATCCCTTAACCAGGTCACATCTAGCAATGTGTTTGTAATCTTTGACAGGATTTGCTTTTAACCGAGCATACTCTAGAAGAGTATATTTCTTAGTGGGTCCAAAATCCAATAGTGGTTTTTCCCTATTTGGGTTTCCACGTTAAATCTGGTGTTATGAGTGTTGTTATGATTATGTGTTCTTAAGGTTTCATGTTTTAGAGTTTTGGTTACATATATCAGTTAAAGCTACCAAGGTTGAATCTGTTGAATATATTGAAGATTAGGTTTGTATGATTCACCCCCCCTCTCATCTTGTTAGCTTGGTATCTGTACTTAACAATTAGTATCAGAACTATCAATTGGTATCAGAGATTTGGACTTCGGAAGAAAAGTTTAAAGGTACTTGAGGAAAAGATCCAAAGATGTATAAGAGGGATGCACCAAAGCTAAATAAGTCAAGTTTCTCTACATGGCAGAAAAGGATGAAGCTGTACCTATCAGGAGTTGGATAATATGTTGTATATTATCTGGAGAATGATTTCAATACACCTAGCACCTATCCATTGACAATGGAAGATATAGAGGCAAAGCAAGAACATATTCAAGCAATGATTGAAATAACATCTGCATTGACTAACTCAGAGTTTAATGATCTAGAAGGCTACAATGATGCTAAAGCAATGTGGGACAAGCTCATATCTGTGTATGGTGGTGATGAACATGTTTAAAGAGAAAAAGTGGACAGTCTGAGAGGACAACTTGAATCTATGACAATGAATGAAGGTGAGAACATAACCTAATATAGTACAAGGTTAAAGGAGATTGTCAATCAAATCAAAGGAGCACGTGGAACCATTGAAGAAAAAGATGTCACAAGTAAGTTGTTAAGAACCCTTCTACCAGCTTATGCAATCCGAGTCTCTGCAATCAATGAATTGAGGTTTGTACCCAATAAGCCAATTTCTTTGGATGCTACTATTGGTAAGCTACATGCATTTTAGTTAAGTAACTTTGATAACAATGGGTCTTCGGTAAATAAAATTGAGTCTACATTTAGTTCTTTTCATCTTGATGAATCTGATAATTACAATGATAGAAAGTATAAGTACTCTGAAGGGAATCACAGTGGAGTAAGTGAAAGATTTCACAAAAACATGGAGGAGGGACACAAACTTTATGAAGAAATCAGAAAGCAAGAAGAGTTTGAAGCACTATTAGCCAAAAGGCTACAAAGAGGAAGAGGTAAGTACAAAGGAAAGTTGCCTTTGAAATGTTTTAACTGTGATAGACTAGAACATATGGCTTCTAGTTGTCCTGACAAAGAATCCGGTGAAAAGAGAGATTACCGAGATGATAGACAGAAAGATAATCATTACAGAGGACACCGAGACTTTAGAAGAAGAGATAAAAAGACATGTCTAATAGCTGATGAGGAATCTAATGATGATAAATCAGACGAAACTAATATAGAGGAAGTTGTTTATGTGGCTATCAAATATGGATCAGATGAAGAAAGGTATGAAGAAAAAGCTTTAATATCTCACATAAATACTAATGATTCTTGGATCATAGATAGTGGATGCTCACATCACATGACAGGTGATAAACACAAGTTTGTTATGTTAGAAGATTATGATGGAGGTTATGTAAGATTTGGTAATGATGCACCATGTCCAGTGAGAGGTAAAGGATCTATAACACTTCTTGACAATGCTAAATGTAATGACGTTTATTGGGTTGAAGGTTTAAAATACAATTTGTTAAGTGTAGCATAGCTAAACAATATAGGATACCGAATAGAGTTTTAGAAAGGAATTGTCAAAGTTCATGATAAGCATGGAAAGTTAGCAGCTACCGGAACACAAACAAAAGGTAACACATTTCACCTTGACTCAACTCGGAATAAGTGTCTATATGCAAAGATAGATGATACCTGGTTATGGCATAAAAGGTTTTGTCATATAAATTTTGATAATCTGATCAAAATAAACAAGAAGCACCGAGTAAGAGGTCTACCAAGTCTTGAGAAACCTAAGAATGCTACATGTCAAGGATGCCAGATGGGTAAGATGACAAGATCAAGCTTTACAAGTAAATCCTACACTTCTAAGGGAATTTTAGATCTTGTGCACACTGATCTTTGTGGTCCTATGAAAGTTCAGAGTTATTATGGTGATAAGTATTTTATATTATTTGTGGATGATTACTCAAGGATGATGTCAGTAATGTTTTTAAAAGAAAAATTAGAAGCTTTTCAAATGTTTAAATGGTACAAGGCAAGAGTTGAAAATGAAACAAGAAGACAACTAAAATGTCTTAGATCTGATAGAGCAGGTGAGTGCACTTCTGATGAATTTAACTTATACTACAATGATCATGGTATAAAGAGGCAAGTATCTGCACCGAGAATACCCCAGCAAAATGGGATAGCTGAGAGAAGAAACAGATCAATTGTGGATTGTGAAAGAACCTTGATGATAGAAAAGAAGGTAACTCAAACATTTTGGAGAGAAGCAATCAGCACTACAGTTTACACCCTGAATCGAGTACAACTGAAGAAAGGAACCTTGAAGACACCATATGAAATTTGGTATGACAAGAAACCTAATGTAAGTTATTTTAAAATCTTTGGAAGTAGATGCTATGATCACAAAGATGACAGAAATGGTAAGTTTGATCATAAAAGTGAAGAAGGAACATTTTTTGGTTATTCTTCTAGAAGCAAAGCATTTAATTGTCTGATCAAATCCTCTACCAAAATAATAGAAAGTGCAAATGTGAAAATTGATGAATTTGCTGAAAGAAATGATGAAGAAAACTCCAAAGAACCAGAAGATTATGAAGGATTTGTATATGTTCAACCGAGAAGTTCTACTGAAGGAAATGAAGAGAATATCCAGTTACCAAGTGATGAAGAAGATCATACAGAGCCTACCGAGCCTGTATTAGCCAAGTATGTCAGAAGGAATCATGCATCAAGTCAGATTATAGGAGATAAGGATGATCTAGTGATGACAAGGAACAAACTGAGATAGAACACATGTCTAATATTTGAATTTGAACCAAGGATAGTGAAAGAGGCATTTAACAGTGAAGATTGGATAAATGCAATGACAGAAGAGATTGATCAAATCAAGAAGAATGACACATGGACATTGGTCCCAAGACCGAAGGACAAAAATGTAATCGGTACAAAGTGGATTTTCAGAAACAAGCTGAATGAAAAAGGTGAGGTCATTTGAAATAAATCAAGACTAGTTTGCAAAGGTTATGCTTAAGAAGAGGGAATTGATTATGGTGAGACTTTTGCACCTATGGCAAGACTTGAAGGAGTAAGAACATTGTTGGCATACGCTGCTTACAAGAATTTCAAAGTATATCAAATGGATGTCAAATCTACATTTCTGAATGGTATATTAGAAGAAGAAGTTTTTATTGAACAACCTGAAGGATTTGTTGAAGGAGAGAATAAAGATCAGGTATGTAAATTGAAAAAAGCTTTATATGGTTTGAAACAAGCCCCTAGAGCATGGTATGAAATATTGCACTCTTATTTAATCAAGATTGGTTTTATAAGGACAAGTGAAAACATCAATATGTACATGAAGAATGATGAAAATGGAATACTGATCTCAGCCATATTTGTTGATGATATTATCTTTTTTGGAAATGACTCTTTATGCAATAACTTTGGAAATGAAATGAGCAAAGAATTTGACATGTCATTAATCAGTGAGATAAAGTATTTTATAGGTCTACAAATACTGCAAATGAAAGATGAGATTTTCATTACTCAATCCAAGTACATAAAGGAAATCTTGAAGAAATTTGGAATGGAGGATTCAAAACCAGTAAGTACTCCTATGACTACCAACTGTAAACTATCAAAGAATGATGAATCTAAATCTGTTGATGAGACATTTTATCGATCTATGATTGGAAAGTTGCAATATGTTGTTCACAATAGGCCAGACATAGCACATGCAGTAGGTATAGTTGTAAGATTTTCTACAGATCCCAAGGAAACACACATGACAGCAATCAAGAGAATTTTCAGATACTTGAAAGGTACTGAGGATTATGGCTTAGTATATCAGAAAGGAAATGACTTTGATTTAAAAGTTTATACTGATTTTGATTGGACATGCAACATAGATGACAGGAAAAGCACAAGTGGTGGAGCTTTCTTTTTAGGAGAAAGACTAGTGAGTTGGCTTAGCAAGAAACAAGGATGTATTTCACAATCTACAACAGAAGCTGAATATGTTGTTGCAGCATTAAATTGTACCAATATAGCATGGATCAAACAACTGTTGGAAGGCATAAATGAGAAAGTTACCAAGCCAGTCACTATATTCTGTGATAATACTAGTGCCATTAACATTTCAAAGAATCCTGTTATGCACTCTAAGACAAAGCACATCTCTATCAAATATCATTATCTTAGAGAAGAAGCTCAAGAGAAGAAAGTGGTGTTGGAGTATGTTAGTTCAAAGGAACAAATAGAAAATATTTTCACCAAACCATTGCCAAGGGACACTTTTGAGTATCTCAGAACTAAGTTAGGGGTCCTACCCCTATCTTCTACTCACTAATCGAGTTTGGTGAAAGCATCAATTCAATGAATCTAAAGAATATATTTTAGGAGTTGATGTTGATTTACACACTTTAGGATGTTTTCTAAAGGCGTGCAGGAAAAAAAAATAGGGAACAGGAATTGAAGATAATGCTCTAACCGAGACTGAGTTGATACTGAATAGCAAAGGAATTACTTCACACAGGAAGAAATTATGTATTAGTTTTCTTTTGGCATTGTTGTCAAAGGGGGAGAAGACTAATGTATGGGGGAGAAGACTAATGATAGGGGGGAAGCATTTCAGCAATCTGAGCAATCACAATCATAGCAATCTGAATTTGAATCTTTTAGGTCAAATCAATTGGTTTTGCCATCAATGCCAAAGGGGGAGATTGTTGGCATTTCAATTAGGATACTGAGAAGGTTGTTGATAATTATGGATATAACTAATTAAGGATGTTTACTGTCTTCACAATATTATTTTGTCATTGATGTCAAGAAATTGATTTTCTGATTTAGTAGGATGTTGCCATATCTTAAGAAGTATGTTTGAAGAGAATTAAGATGTCGGTAAAAGATACAAAAGAATGTGATGAATAAGGGGAGGAATAAGTTATTCAATGGGCAACTATTACCGAGTTAGACAATGATGAGATCATGTTGTTTAGATTGTTTTGATATCCTACATATGCTTTTGTATATAAGGTTAATACTATACTATGTTACCGATCAAGGAACCTAGTCGGTAAACCCTAAGGTTATCTCTATCGGTTAATGAAGTCGGAATGTCTACTGAGTGAAGTTTAGTATTTATCGAGTTGCAACCGAGTAATAACATAATGCATTGGATGTATACATGCGTTATTTAATGAAGGAAGCTGATGAGCTGGTTATGATTAAATGATTGATACAACATGTATGAAGTTTGTTAAGGATCTATGGAAATGGAAGATCGGCAGGAAGATCTACAGCTCAGATTAAACCGCAATACCCTAGCACAAGTTCCAAGAAATATATGCAAGTTCCAAGGTGAGGTAAAACATTTTCCAATCGAAGGATACATTGAACCTAGTCAAGATTGAAGATCTGATGGCTATTTTTGATCATGGGAAATGTGATCAAAGAGATTAAGTGGTTAGCAAATTGTTTATAAGTAAGGAACTATTGATAAACAATGTATGTGGGTAAGTGTAAGCATAGGGATGCTACATAGTGATTACCGAGCATAGAAGCTTGAAGACTTGTTTGAATAACAGAGTAAGGAGCCCAGCAGAGCGATAAGATAAGTCCTATGACTAGATTGTATTAGCAAATAAGAATCTGCTTTAGCATTTTAGATGAAAAGTTGCAGACATACTCATTACTGTTGTTTATTTGTAAGTGACAGAAAATCTCTTAAGCGAGTGGACTTAACAGTCTTATTTGTAAATCCTCTAGCAAGGTGACATTCTGATTGAGTGTTTGAAACCCTTTAACAAGGGCACCTCTAACAAGGTGAAGATCCTAATAGATCTGAGGGAAATCCTTTAACTGGGTCACATATAGGAATGTGTTTGTAATCTTTAACAGGATTCGCTTTTAACCGAGCATACTCTAGAAGAGTATATTTCTTAGTGGGTCCGAAATCCCATAGTTGTTTTTCCCTATTTGGGTTTCCACATTAAATCTAGTGTTATGAGTGTTGTTATGATTATGTGTTCTTAAGGTTGCATGTTTTATAGTTTTGGTTACATGTATCTGTTAAAGCTACCGAGGTTGAATCTGTTGAATATATTTAAGATTAGGTTTGTATGATTCACCCCCCCTCTCATCTTGTTAGCTTGGCATCTATACTTAACAATTAGTATCATAACTATCAATGCATTCTAGTCATCGAACAATGCAAGTAAAACAATATTTGCATATATCTTATGAACTACAATTGAAAATTAGAGTTAGAGTTTGTGAATTATTTCTTGGGTAAGTTTTTTTTTAAGGCTAGTATATACACCTAAAAATGGTCTGAAGATAATTAATTGAATAAGCAATTATTTAATTAATCCTCCTTCCCAATTTAATTGAATTAATTAACAATTTGATTAAATTCTCTCACTCATCTACTTCTTAATAAATATAAGAATTTATTTAATAGGTTCATTTCAATAATCCCATTTGATTAATTAATTCTCCCCCATCAAATTTATTTCTTATAAATCCCCTAATTAATTAAAACAAATCAATTAATGAGTTGCTGAAATTAATTAGTCTTTTCCTATTATTTGAATTTTTAAATTCAAATTCTCCTACCAACCTCCAATTGTCCCTTTTCATCTAACCACATGTCCCCTTTCCTTAGACACTTTTCCCTCTCATGAGCAAAGCTTCTTGGCACTTGTCACCAAGTGTTCCCTTTCCATCAACCTCTTCTTCAACCACCTCCAATTTAACCATTCATATCTTCAGATTCAATCTTGACCGTTGATTCCTGCCACCTCACCCCTGGCCTTGGAAATCCTATAAATAGATGCCATTTTGGAGCTCAAAGGATCCTATCTCATTTGCCTCTCATGCATTGTTACTATAGGCATAATAGCTTTTAGTTTATCATTTGAGCATTGTTAATATAGCTTAATTGCATCATTTTAGCATATTTTCTAGCATAATCATGGAATCATATAGCTTAATCTTTATCATTTCTAGCTTAAATGCATCATCTTTATCATTTAAATTCTCCATCTAGGTGTAGTCAAGTCACTAGAATTGCTTATCCAAATCTAAGAGCAAATTCACACTCGCATTTATTAGGAGGCGATAGATCCATTTGCCATGGCTCATCTTTCGTATTTTCTTTAAATTCGCTAACCATACTTGTAATGATTTATTGAGTATCTTGTGTTGTAGTTGCAAGTATCACATTTCACAGGCACAACATTTTGGCACCCACCACGGGGCTAGAATTATCATTTTTGGCCTCTCAAACTTCATCAATATTCATCTCTACTCGAGACATAATTAGAAACTCATACGAGTTCCTTTTCAAGCTTGAACAAACTTCTTTGTGAGCCAGTACGACAATCCATTTTGACTCGTATGAGATTCTAAATTATCATAGGAGCCTGATTCTGTACTCGCACAAACTTGAAAAGATTGTTGTACGAGTTGGTAAAGCATGTCGTACAACTTTCTGCTTCTATTTTTTTTTTAATAGACTACATCTTAGGGTTTGTGGTTTTAAATCTGATCATTATTAATGCTAACCCTAATTTGTTTGTGAGATTTTTAGCAGCCCACCTAGTTTTTGCAGAACTTTGTCAAAGATTATGCTTGTCAAAGACTTAATTGAAAACACATCAATGACTACTAACGAATTTATTTTATAGGTTGCCTAAAAAGAATTCAACAAAACTTTCTGTATTTTTTAAATCTTTCTAGCCACACTTGAATTTTGCTAAAGGAAATTAACAATCATGTATTTTGTGTTTTTGATAATAGGCAAGTATGCTCTCACCTTTCTTAGGTGATCATAAAGATAGAGTCATATTTTACTTTCATTAGTGCATGTCTTTAGCAAGTCTACCCTCCCAAGGAGCTAATAACTCTTAGCCATTAGGGGTCGGTGAGAGGGGAATGGCCTAAGTTGGAATGGTTAACGCCAAGTAATCAAACCCACTATAAAATAAACGTGATTTGATGAAAATCAAGTCAACAGAAGTGCTCAGGAATAGATCTCCTTCATACCTTCGGGTATATCAAACCTTGGTTTTCAAGGCTGGAAGACCTCTTAATTGAGATTATACCTCGACGCGCTCAACCGATCCCTTACTAGTTCTGGTTAAATTAGAAGCTTACCAATTCACCTCCAAAAGGGGGATAATCTTTATGCAAGAGAGATAGTAACTCTCCCATGACACTTTCTATATCGTTCCCCCATTAGCATTTGGAGTCGGATAATATGGCGATGAGAATCCATTGTGTTAGACTCAGCAGTCGTATTCTAATTAGCTATTGGGTGTGTACCTAAGTTTGCAAGCAAAGGTTTTCTCTCTCAGCCAATTTCCTTAGGGTTAGCATGCTTGGGGTCACTTATCATATCGCATGTTTGCTGTGTATTCATCCCTAAATTGACAAACCAGACATCTAAAACTGGAAAACATAAGCAAAACATCACACTTCAGTGATCAAAATTATGCCAAACAAACATATTTTTCTTTGATCTGCTCTCTGTCGTATGAGGTATCTACTTTGTCATATGGTCTGGTGGGAATTGTCATATGAGCCTATTAGCATAAAATCTTTTATCGTATTGCTGAGTTTTTTGTGTCTTACGAGGCATTTGTTCTATCATATGGTTCAAGAATTTTTGTCGTACGAGCCTCTTCTTTTTCAAAGGAAATTACTAGTTTTTTGTATGGTCTTGTATCTATTGTCATTCGAGGTTGTGTAGTTTGTCATATGAGTCTCTATTTTTGCTAGTCCAGAACTATATTCTTGCATGCCTTTTTCAGATCTGTCATTTTGCTTGATCAATTTGGTGTAATCCTAAATACTTGTTATGTGTCGCTTGTGCTTAAAGTGTCTTCTTGGTTATCTTGGTCAAGTTATCATCCATCGAAAATGGACTTTAGAACATAAACAACTCAATATTTTTAAGTGCTCACCCTCAACAAGTTCAAGATCTAAATATCTCAAAGTGCATTATCACCCTATTTGGTAAAATGATCACCCAAACATAGTTTCTCATTAGGATCTATCATCCTCTATCACGAAACTAAAATGTTTGGTCAGGATAATCTTGTCCCACGTAGTAGGATATACCATTCCTACTAGACTTGGTTCTTATCAAATCATCACCATTGCACTCCAAAACCAAAGATCAAAAAACTTGCAAACTTTTAAACACTTGAATCATCTTTTAGTGTCATATCACTCTATCATATATACCTTGATAGTTGATCACTTATCACAATAACTTTTAGACAATCGAACCCTAGAGACAGAAATAGAAATATTTGAAATAGCTGAAAAATCATAGAAACACGGCATACCAAAACAAAATACAAGAAGACATAACAAGACAACATATCAGAGAAATCAAACAAGTCCAAAATCAAAATCCAGCTATGTCAAAACCTAACAAGGATTCAAATACATATCCAAAGAAAGATGTCTCTTTTATGCAACTATTAAAAAGATCCTTAAAGGATTTGGATGAGAAAGATCAAAATCATGCACCTATGTCTAGCAATGGCTCATCCCTTCATAAGAAAATTGACTCTCCAAAGGCATCTATTCTTACACTTCTTAAAAAATTGCAAGAACCTTCCATAGAATCCTCACCAAATAATACACCCAAAGCTGAAGTTCCCCAAGGGATATCTATGATAGTCATCAAACCTATTTCAGAGGATCCTATTCAAAGCTCATCTCCTTCATATCCAAGTATTGATTCCTAACAACATCCCCATAACGCTCCCTTGTAAATTGAAGTCCTCATTCACAGAACGCTCGTTAAATGTGTCCTAATAGATGGGGGAGTTGGATTAAATATCTATTCATTGAGTCTTGTTCGTGCCTTAGGATATTTAGAAGATGCAGTTGATGTCCGGAAAAAGATCACCATAAAATCCTATGATGAAGAAGAATGTTCCTCCAAGGGAATTGTGATACTACCCATCAGAGTGGGACCTTTGCAGAAAGATACAACATGCCAAGTTCTAGACATGGAATTACCATATAATATACTCCTGGGAAGACCATGGATTCATGACATACAAGCTATACCATCAATATATCATCAGTGCCTGAAATTTCCCTAAAATGGGGAGGAAATAACTATCTCAGCAGACTCAAAACCATTGCAATGTTGTAGTAATCTGAAATCAGCTCAAGAGGTCATTGTTTTGCATAACAGAGAGGTAGCATCTTCAAGCACACAATCCAAGGAACAATCACCTGCATCAATTATTTTGAGCATGGAAAAACAAATGCAGCTAAGAGATCAAGGGAACGAAGAATATATGCTATCATGGAAAAACAAAAAAGAGAAACTTCAAATTGAAATTGAAAAGGAAGAAGTAGATATAGATGTTGATGTAGTTCAGGTATATGCAGGACAAATGTTAGGAACTAGCCCACTTGAATCAGAATCACATTTAGTTGACTTGGACTTAATTGAGGATGATTAGGAGCTACTTGCACGAGGTCATTCTGACGAGAGTATCGTTCTAGACATGGGAATACATATTGAAATCTTTGACATCTCTATCACGACCCCTAACATCTTTGAAACTATTCAACCTAAAGATCCATTATCCTTAAGCTATCCTGAACCTATGGACTAGGAAAATGAAGAACATATTGTCATTGATACCTTATCTAATGACCATTCCATATCCTTATATCTTAATGAAATCGAACCCGCAACAACTTTCACCAAGGATTCTGATAACATATCTTCTAGTCAAGTGGGTGCCAAATCTCCTAGTCACAAAAGTGAAAATAAAGAAAATAATATCATGTCTAATGTTGAAAACCATTTATTGGCAACATCAGATCAATAAAAATTAAAAAGAAAGGACACATCTAATGGTGAAAACCCCCTTGAGGCACCGAAAGACGGGAGATTTGACACCTTACCTGAATTTTATCAAAAGAAGTCATCTATCCTGATAGAACCAAGAGAGGTAGTTACCATTGGCA
The DNA here is from genome assembly GCF_030272615.1 of Cryptomeria japonica. NCBI lineage: Eukaryota > Viridiplantae > Streptophyta > Pinopsida > Cupressales > Cupressaceae > Cryptomeria > Cryptomeria japonica. The sequence goes on from NW_026729279.1 coordinate 107,835, forward strand.
CAACTGATCTACATCCAGTAACTTTTCTAGCAAGGGTAAAATATTTGGAACCCTTCAAAAGATGGCAAATCAATTTTACCTATTCATATGTACACATTCCAGGGTTCAATCCATATCTTACAATACATCACCCGAATATAAGTCTAGGAGTAGGTATTCTATTCATCACACCACAAGGTCATACAATTCCAAAAGCATACAAATTAAGCTTTCCATGCACCAACAACACAACAAATTATGAAGATTTGGTTACAAGTATTAAAATGGCTATAGAATGTAACATCATACAACTTCAAGTCTTTGGAGACTCTCAGCTCATCATCAATCAAATCAATGATAATTACCAAACAAAGGATGACAAACTAATGCCTTACAAAAAGATGGTTGATGGTTTCAAGAAGTATTTTGTTGAAATCACTTTTGATCAGATTCCAAGAAATGCTAACAAAGCAATAGATGTCATGGCTACACTTTCTTCTCTACTTCAGACACATGAAAATCAAGAGCATTATGAATTTCCTGGTGGAAGAGTTGTTTTACCCTATTTATAATTGTCTCGATTCCCAAACTATCTATCAACTTGTTGGGCATGATTCCTCCCGCTATGGCCAAACTTACACATACCTGAAAGATAACACCCTACCTCTTGAATTATCAAAAAACCAAAAGAGAAACTTTATTTGCCAATCCTCCCATTTTACTCTCATTGTGGATAACCTTTTTAAATGAGGTCTAGATGGTACTCTTTTAAGATGCCTTGAAAAAGAAGAATCTGATAAGGCCTTAAGTGAAGTACATAATGGCATTTGTGGCACTCATTCAACTGGTCTTACCCTTTCAAAAAAACTCATATGATTGGGCTATTATTGGTCGACTATGGAATGAGATTCTTTTCAGATAACTAGAACATGCAAACAATGTCAAATCCATGGAAATTTGACTCATGCACTAGCATAAGAACTTCATGCTTTAGCAACATCTTGGCCTTTCTGCCAATGGGGTCTTGATCTAGTAGGGAAGATAAATCCTTCTTCATCAAATGGTCACAAATTCATCCTTGTAGCTAAAAAATATTTCACGAAGTGGATTGAGGCAGTACCTCTCATCAGTATCACAGGAAAACAAATTGTTGCATTTATCTTGAACTACATCATCTGTCACTATGGAATACCAATGACCATTATCACTGATAATGGGTGACTATTCAAGAATAAGGATGTACAAGAGCTATGTGAGAAATTCAAGATCCAACACAGATTCTGCACACCCTACTATCCATAGGGAAATGGACAAGCTGAAGCATCAAACAAAACCATTTTGAAAATCCTCAAAAAGATAGTGAATGATGCTAGAAAAGATTGGCATATTCAATTAAACCCCTCTCTATGGGCCTACCATACTAGTATCTGCACACCAAAAGGTGCCACACCTTTCTCTCTTGTTTATGGATTAGAAGCAATACTGCCAATAGAAGTAGAGATACCTTCTCTCTAAGTATCATTAAAAGGTCTTATCCCAAACAAAGAACAATGAGTATCTAGGCTGCAAGAGCTAGAATTGATTCATGAATGAAGACAAAATGCCTTTGATCATTTAAAGGTATATCAGCAAAGAATATGCCAGAGTTATAATCACAAAGTCAAACCAAGAGCATTTCAAGTTGGAGAACTAGTACTCAGAGAAAATCCATGCAACCAAGCAGATCGAGAAAAGAAAGGAAAGTTTGAACCAAACTGGTTAGGACCATTTGTGGTCACAACAGTATTTGGATCAGGAGCATATCAACTATCAACACAAGACAGGGATCAGCTTGAGGAACCTATCAATAGCATGCACCTAAAGAAGTTTTATGTCTTAAAAAGCAGAAAAATAAAAAATAGTGAAAAAGCAAAAAAATAAAAAATAGTGAAAATTTTAAAAAATCAAAAAGAGTGAAAAAGCAGAAAATCCAAAACAAAAAAATCAAATATGAGAAAAAGTGTAATAAAAACAGATGGTGAAAACCTGGCAAACAAGCGCTATATGTCTGCTAGGTCTTGTTAGGTCCCGAAGACAACTAATGGAGGGGGGGGGGGTGTGAATCAGTTGTCTAATAAATTTAAACCAAAAATAGCTTAACCAACCTTAATGCTTAATACCGGTAAACCAAAGCTAGCCCCATAAAAATTACGCAGAAAAGGGATTTGATCGATCAGAATGATCCTCCAAAATCAAAAGATGAAGTGGTGGATGACACATATGAAAATAAGGTAGTAGAAGCTAGAGACTATCAACCAGAGGAAGGTGAGATCCCAGATCCACAAGTTGAAAGGACAGACTCTTCTGTAGCCATACCTAGTTTTGAAATACAAGAAGCCCAAAAGTGTGCAATTTTGGGATTGAGTCTTTCATATTCGGATCAGCATTCAAGAATAGCAAACATTATTTCAACTAAGTCTAGAACTCCTAAATGGGGTAATGAAGATGAAATTTCCAAAATCCTAACCAATCCGGAAGTGGCTCCTGTGTCAGAAACGGAATGGAAGCAGCCTAAAAATAGGAGTAAGAAAGCAACTACACCCTCGACATCCTTGATTAGGAAATCCAGCAGAAGAGCTCAAGTTGATGTGGGATACATCTCCTCTTCCCTAGGACGACCCTCTAATCACAAAGTTAGAGACATGGAGGCTAGCAAGAACATAGCAGATGGAACTCAGAAAACTCTCAAGGAGCTAGGAATTGGTAAGTAACTATGAAGATAATCTCTTGGAACTTAAGGGATCTAAACAATCCCCATAAACATGATATTATTAGGAATATGATAAGAGATAGCAATCCTGACATTTTTCTTATTCAAGAAACCAAAATGAGTAGAGAAAAAGTTGAATCTTTGAAGTTTTTCAAAAATGGTAAAATTAGTGGGGGAAGTTCTGAGGGTGCTTCTGGAGGCATTGCAACCATCTAGAATATTAACACTATTAAAGCCCAGGTCATTATTCAGGAAGGTAATTTTTCTTGTATTAAATTTGAGCATATTAAAGATGGTTTTTCATGGGTTCTCACAAACATTTATGCTCCTAATACGTTAAAGGCTAGAAACTCTTTTTGGAAAAGGATAAAACAGGCTAGGGAAAGTTTCAAAAATCTAAACTGGATGGTTATGGGGGATTTCAATACGCCCTTTAAAGAGGAGGAAAAATTTGGAGGCAGCCCACCTCAGCTGGAAAGTAGGATGGCCCTCATGGATTTTAGTTATTCTCTAGCTCTTAATGATTTGGAGATACAGGGTTGTAATTTCACATGGACAAATAGAAGAAATGGTAATGACCTTATTCAAGTGCACCTTGACTAAACTCTTATTTCTGATGATTGGTACAGTCAGTATTTCTGTTCTTTATCTGCACATGTTCGGGTTGGTTCCGATCACTTTCCAATTACTTTTAATGCTGATTTGATCAACAGAAGAAAAAACTATCCCTTTAGATTTGAAAAAATGTGGACTCTTCACCCTAATATTAAAAAATATATTCAAAAATGGTGGAGTATCCAAGTTGAGGGAACGACAATGTTCAAAGTGGCTAAGAAGCTCAAAAGTGTGAAAGACAACATCCGAATCTGGACTAAGAACAACTTTGGGAATATATTTGAGGCTAAGAGTAAAATTCAGGAAAACCTTAAAGAAATACAAGACCAGATCTAGAAGGATGGTTTCAGTACTATTTCTATTGCTGAGGAGGATGTGATTCTTAAGAAATACCATGATATTATTACTAAAGAGGAAATGTTCTGGAAGTAGAGATCATGTGGCTCAAGGAAGGAGATAGGAATACAAGATTCTTCCATATGTCAACCATCAAACATAAAGCTGCCAACAGGATGAACAAGTTAGTTGTGGACAGTGGGGAGTTGGTCAAGGAAGATGAAATAAGGAATGAAGCTAAGAGGTATTTCTCGGACCTCCTTTCGAGGGATCAAAGTCTGGATGCTGAAGCTCGGTCCTCTTTTCTTCAGAACATTTCTCATCTCATTGATGCCCAAAATAATGTATTTCTCTCTTCCATTCTTTCCACCTTAGAAATTAAAAATGTTGTTTTCTCCTTTGATGGAAACAAAGCTCCTAGTCCTAATGGTTTCCCAATGCTCTTTTTTCAAGATTTTTGGGACATTATCGGGACTGATATTGCTAATGGGGTTAAGGAATTCTTTAGGGCTAGAAAACTCTTGAAGGAAATAAATGGTACTTTTATTTATCTTATCCCCAAGATTCAAGGTGTTGATTCTCTGGACAAGTTCAAACCTATTAGCCTTTGCAATTCCTTTTACAAGATCATATCTAAGGTTCTGACCTCTAGACTCTTGTCTATTCTCCCGGCTTTAATTAATCACTAGCAGAATGGGTTTGTTCCTGGAAGACAAATTCTCGATTCTATTATTACTATTCATGAGAATATTCACTCTCTTGTTAAAGCGAAGAAGCAAGGTCTCATCCTTAAGCTCTATCTCTCCAAAGCCTATGATAGGGTTGACTGGTCTCTTCTTCAGAAAGTCCTCACTTCCTTTGGGTTTGCCCCAAGAGTTGTGGATCTTTTCTCCCAACTTACCACTACTGCGTCCTTTGTTGTTCTTGTCAATGGTTCTCCTTCAACCTTTTTCCAAGCTTCGAGAGGTCTTAGGCAAGGAGATCCTATCTCCCCCATCCTTTTCATTATTATGGCAGAATGCTTTGGACGAACCATGGAAAATTTTTTGCAGATAGGATCCTTTAAAGGTCTCCAACCTTCTTTAGCTGACCTTATTTGTTCACACCAGTAGTTTGTTGATGATACAATAATTATGGGGGAATCAAGCATCTCAGAAGCTAAAGTTCTGAAGAATACCTTATGTAAATATGCTTCTGCAACGGGGCAGCTTATTAATTGGGCCAAAAGTGATGTCTTTTTCATTAACACCCTGGAGAGAAGACAACAAAGGATTAGCAGAATTCTGGAGTGTAAGATTGCTGACCTTCCTGCTACCTACCTTGGTCTCCCCATGGGGATTGCCCCTCCTGACTCCTATTGGAGTTCGCTGGTTGATAAATTTCACAAAAAACTTGCAGGTTGGAAAGGGGCTCTCTTAAGTCAAGCTGGTAAGCTCCTTCTTCTTAAGGCTACTCTTTGAAGTATCCCCATTTATGCTCTTAGCTTATTCAGAATTCTAGTCAAGTATGCTGAAGCTATTGAGAAAATTAAAAGAAGATTCCTATGGTCTGGGGTTGAGGAAAAGAAAAGAATGTCCTTGGTGGCATGGGATCAGGTCTGCAAGCCAAAAAGAAAAGGTGGTCTAGGGCTTAGGAGGATTCGCACTTTAAATGAAGCTCTCTTGTCAAAACAAGTTTGGAGATGGTTTAACTCTGATTCTAAATGGTGCAAAATTTGGAGAAGTAAGTATTCTCTTTTGTCCTCTTCTCTATCTTCTTTTCTTAATTTGGATCTCAGTATAAATGGATCTCATATCTGGAACCATGTTTCTAAATGTAAAGATGTGATTGCTAAAGGTGTGACATGGAAACTTGGAAATGGCAGAAAAGTTAGATTCTGGGAGGATCCCTAGCTTTTTGACAAACCCCTAATGGATTTCTATGAGTGGGCTTCCCATTTCCCCTCCTCTATTGGCTCTTTTGGTACCTTAGTGGCAGATTACTGGGATGGGAACAACTGGCAGAACATTGATAGTATTCATCCCAGTCTTTCCAAGCTCAAAACCCAATTGTCTGCTATTTGGCTGAATAAGGAAGAGCATTCCCTGATCTGGAGATATAACCCCAAAGGTACCTTTACTATATCTTCGATGTATTGTATCCTCTCCCCCTCCTCTCCTATGAATCCTTTCTGGTCTAAAGCTTGGTTAAAAGGGCTCACTCCTAAAATCAATATGTTCTTCTCGACTATTCTCTAGAATAAGGTCATTACTATTGACAACCTTAAATGCAGAGGTTTTGCCCTTCCAAATAGGTGTGTGCTGTGCTTTCAAGAGGAAGAGTCAGTGGACCATCTTGCCCTCCACTGTTCTTTCTCAACCTCTGTTTGGGAAAGCTTCCTCAAAAGCTTTAGTCTTGCTTGGGTGTTTCCCAGTAACATCAGAGATTTGTTCTCTTCCTAGCAAATTCATTGGACCAACTCTTTTCTGAGGTGTATGTGGTAGCTCTCTCTTCCTCACATTTTGTGGGGTCTTTGGAAGGAAAGAAACAACCGAATTTTCAAGGATGTGTCCTTAAATCAAGACATTGTTTTTCAGAAAATTCAAAGGGCTATTTAGGAAAATATGGGAACTATGGAGGTCTCTTGTTACTCAAACAACTCTTTGGAGTTAAATATCTTAAGAGCCTGGAATATGAAGATCACTGTCATAATATCAGCTACAATAAAAGGCTTGAAGTTAAATGGCAAACCCCTCCCCATGGTTGGCTTAAAATCAATTTTGATGGAGCGGCCAAAGGAAATCCAGGTCCTTCAGGCTGTGGAGCTATTCTCAGAGATGATAGAGGCATTTGCAAAGGTATGATTGTTCTCCCTATTGGCATTCAAACCAATCATAAGGTGGAAGCTATGGCAGCCCTTCAAGGCATTATTCTAGCCAAAAAATGGAATTGTACCCATCTCTGGATCAAAGGGGATTCCAATTATATTATTAAGTGTCTCAATGGGACCTCTAAGCCCTCTTGGTCGATTCACAATATAATTTTTTCTGCCATTGACATCATCAAAACCTTCAAAAAATGCCACATATCCCATATATATCGGGAGGCCAACTATTCTGTTGATTGGGCTGCAAATGTGGTAGTGAAGAATGAAACCATTACCACGTGGACAGGTGAGAGCGGTCTTCCCAGAGATGTAAGATAAATCATAATAAATGAAAGATATCGAAGTACCCCAAAGAATCTTGATTGACAGGGCAATTATGATATGTACTGAAGTAAGCACTTCGAGTTACTTCGATAATGAGGGAATTACTCATTATAATGTCAAAGCTAGCAGAATGTACATTATAACCTATCAAATCACTAATGCTACACACGCTTTCTGGGTTTTTCTTTTAACTTTAAAAAGCTTTCTGTTTCACCAGCTCTGTAACCTAAACTTGACTGTGAGAAATGACACCATGGGCGGAAATAGGAGAAGATATGAGCCAGGAAGTTGTAAGGAGTGGAAATAGAAAGAAGAGGTGTGGGAAATTTTGTAGAAGGGTGGTCTTTCGAGCTTCATTGAGAGACTCCATGGCCATGACAGAAAGATTACCAACTTCTTCTAGAAAAATTGGAAGAAGGGCATGCTTAAAATGGGTGACCAATTGGTGGAAATTGATGAAGAGTTAATAGCTAAAGCTACGGGACTCAAAAGGGAGGGCTGCAACTTCTACAGAGACAGGAAGGTCAGCAGGGAAGCCATTGAAAGGTACCCAGTCGTAGAGAAAGAGAAGAAAAGACTGGTAAAGTTGAGTAAAACCTATTACCCACCTAGGGCTTTTGCAAAACCCTCACGGGAAATTCTCTTTGTTTTAATGAGGTATATAACTCTAGATGGCAGGTTTACGAAAGTATATGGATATCACTTTGTCCTCTTAAATCATTTTAGGCATAATGATAAGGTGAATTTCCCTTTCTTCTTGCTCTGTTCTATGAATGCATCCCTAAAAACATATAAAGAAAATCCTCGGGGTGACACTACAATGCACCAGGGACTTATGGTCCTCATTTATGATCATTTAAAGGCTAGTAAAATCAACCGAATGCAGCTCTCTATGGATTCGGAAGAAGAAATGTATGATTCTGATTTCTTGGAGGAGGAGGATTCAGATAATGATTCCTCGACTGATAATGAGGAAATCTCTGACGACTCAGAGTATGAGAGGAGCAAGAAGAGGAAATCAAAACCCTCTTCTTCTAAGAGCAAAAAACCCCAAAGCAAACCCTTGATTAGTATTTCTTCAGAAGAAGAGGACTCTGATTTCCCCGAGGAGAAGAAGAACCCTAAGGGAGTGTTGAAGGAAAAAAGTAAGAACAAAGCCCAACCTAGGAAGAAGCAAAAGAAAAAAGAGGAGACTGGCAAAGATCCGAAGGAGATCGGAAAGGAACCGGAAGAGGACAAGCAAACAAGAACCCTGGAAGCTGAACAAAGCCTGGAGATGGAGACTATGGAGGAGACCCTCAAGGCCGCCGACACTATTTCTGCCCTCCATATCGCTAAAGATGAACAGATAACCCCTGGTAAAGTTACTCCTTCTCTTGGTCCTCACTCTAAGGCCTTGAAGGGTTTTATAAAAACCATTGAATGGCTTATTGACGGGAATAAGAATACTACGGATGAATACAAAAAACTCTACAATAGAGTCATGATCCTAGAGACCATTAACATTGGAGAGGGGAACACTATGGCCGATTATATCGAAGATCTGAAGAACACAATTGCCAAAGTGGAAGACATCAGAGATGCCTTTAATCCCTGGTTTGAGAAAATTGAAAAGGAGATACAAGATAGAAAAACCCTAGAGGAAACTAGCGAAAAAATGCTCTTGGATACAGTTGCCAAAATGGACAAGATAGAGGAGTGCCTCAAGAACATTGCGAAGTAGAGTCTCAGCATTCTGAAAATCTTAGCCAACAACACCCATACCCTCATCAGCAAGCTTGATGATGAAAAAGAAACCCAGGAAATTGACCTAGATGCAGAAAGAATCGGGGAAGTCCAAGGTCCCAGAACCCACACCCATGGAAAGAGGAAGGAAAAGAAAGTGAATAAGGACCTGGAGGAGCTAAAAGCAGTTGGGGTGACCTATGATGAGATGGTGACTAAGGCAGAGGATCTACTAAAGAAAATTACTATGTAGTGTCTCCTTGGGTTCTTTGCTATTTTTTGTTGTTTAGCTGTTTTTTCTGTTCACTGGTTTTTTGACTAGTCGCTTTGTATGTGGACTCTATTTTCTCAGCTTTCTTTTTAACTATGTTGTAATGGTTTCGGGTCCTTAAAACCTATTTTTCAATCAATCAGAACATGTGTTTTTCTTGTGTTTTTCCATATCAATCTCTCCCCCTTTGACATCAAATTCCAAAGCTAATATAAAAACCAAGTTCAAATACGAAATACCAACTTATTCAATATA
>NW_026729280.1:0-116556 GCF_030272615.1 Cryptomeria japonica
CCTTTCCCAACTAAGTTGAGTTTGGACATGTTTCCCATAGAGATCTAGATTTTGGTACTCTCCTCCTTATAACTAGAGATGTATTGTCTAACTCCTATCATATGAAATGACACCCCACTATCTATGTACCAAACACACTGCGAGGTTGAGCTAACCATACACACTATGAGTGCAAACTCATCTTCCATTCTATTCAAGAGCTCATCTGCACTTGTTGAAGCTGCAACTTGTTTCTTGCCTTTCTTGTCATTCTTCTTCCTTTCTGGGCAATCGCTGACATAGTGGCCAAAATCATGACCACCGTAGCACTTGATCTTCAACAAGTCTATCTTCTTCTTCTCACCTTGTGGATTTGATCCTTAGCTAGACCCCTTCTTTGCTTTTCCTTTACCTGCTAGGGCAACGTTCTCCTATTCTGCCTCACTTTTCTGACTCTTATTGTTGGCTCCATTAACAAGGCTTAGTCTAAGCTCCTCCTGAGTGAACTCACTACAAAGTCGATCCCAACTTGGTAAGGTGTCTCGTCCATTCACAACTTGAACAAAGACATCCCACTGCTTAGAAAACCCATTTAGGGCTATCTGTACCAGTTCATCATCACTTGGTTTATCTCCAATAGCTGCTAACTCATCCTTGACAAGTCTGAGTCTGGTGAGGTAACTCGTCATGTTTTCTCCCTTATTCATTCAAGTATTCCTCAGCTTTTCTCTGAGAATTAGCTTTCGATTAGTGGTAGCATTTTGGTATAGATTCAGAATGGCATCTCACATCTTCTTTGCAGTATCTAACTTTGCAATATGTGGAACTATATGGTCCTTGACACCATCAAGGATTAGCCTCCTCGCCTTGGAATCATCCTTCTTGTATACTGCAAGTTGTGTTGCATCTGTAGGTATAGTCACAACAATGGTATCATATTCCTTGATACCATTGTCTTCTAGCAATAAAGAAATTCTGGCTTTCTAGACACCAAAATTAGAGGCTCCATCTAATCTGTCCTGATATCTAAAACCAACTGAGGCCATCTCAAAGGTTAAAGCAAATAAAAATTCTAAAGAGGTTAAACTAGGTTTTATAAACCCTCAGTTTCCTTCGCCTAGGGTAAATCTCTTCTACCCTTAACTTAGCTCTGATACCATGTGCAAAATCTATTACAGTTACTGATTATTATCTTGCTATCTTTCATAGATTATTTGAGCAACAAATATTGGAAAATAACACAACTGCAATTTCACAAACTCATAAAAAATGTGCAACACAATGAACACAATATTTTTGGACAATTGTCCCTAGAAAAACCCCTAAGGGAAAACTAGTACTGCGGATGAGAACTGTATTAAAATTTCAGCAAATTAAGAGATACAAATACTGCTTGCCTGTTATTGGCAGAGCTTCGACAACCTCCCAATTTCTCCTGCTGAGATTCCACCCTGCTACTATCCCAACGCTATTGCTGTGCCCTTGCTAACACCGCAAGACTACTTGCTAACACTGCAAGTTCTTCACACAATTCATTCATTCATTGTTTTCCAAATGCCCCTTGACCCTTTATATACTACTCTCATTAGAAAACCAACGGCCAAGATTAATTCTCAATTAATGACTGCGATTAAAAACAACCCTAACCAAATTGGTTGCTAGAAGTTTCTAAAAAGAGTCAAATAATTAATAAGAATTGTTTGAACTCTAACTACATTTGTTAGCAAACAATTATTTACTAATTATTTAACAAATGGACAAACAGCTGTCCAACCTAACAAACTAACAAACTAACACAGGTGAAGTAGTTGTAGTAGATTTATCACAACTTATCGAGTTATGTGTTGATGATTAATTTATCGAGTTATGTGTTGATGATTAATTTACCAGATTTATCACAACTTATCGAGTTATGTGTTGATGATTAATTTACCTGGGCATATTTGAATGGAATTCATTAAAGAAAGCATGAGTATGTGAGTAGCGAATAAATATAAACCAAGTGGTTACGAATCTGGAAGAGACGTTAATTGGTGTGACAATGACTCCTAGCCCACACCATACGGGTTGACGAAATCAGGTCTTAAATCGAAGTCCCTATCTTTTCCATCATCAATTTTACCATTACTCCTCTATCTACTGCGACCATAAGGGGTAGGTGATTAGATAGCGTAGAGAATTGGGCATTCATAAGGGGTAACTGATTGAGTTATGGGGGGTGAAGGCACTGGCATGGCATCACCATAAACTGGAGAGACGATTTGGACAGGACACAGGCACTGGCATGGCATCACCATTAACTGGAGAGACGATTTGGACAGGACACAGCATTCTTCTCTGGCAGGTAATAGGACGGCAATCTTAGACAATAGGGGGACAAAAAGAAAACCGAGTTAGGGGTGAAAAATACTAAAAGGCAGTTGGAACTGCAACAGGAGGCAAGTTTCTCTATTCCATTCTCTTTTCGAAGGCTCCCATTTGGCAGGATGGACCAGGCAGAAGGTTGCATAGTCAGGCTTTATAAGCGGACGTTAAAATTTGCTTAGTAGTCTTTAAAAAGCCTTTCCTCCGAAATTAATGCATGACAGGAGATGACGTCTCTTTGAGGCTCTTTGTCAAGCCATTCAAGGGCATTATTTACAATTCCACAGTTTCCCTGTAAGTCTACCCAAGCAGTACCAGCTATTATATCATACAAAAATATCCCTACCGTTACGGGCAGAAGGAGGTGTCAGCATACGAGTTCATAAAGCTACCATTTTGGCTCAGGCAGAGAGAAAACTGGAAGAATTTGCCTTATGTCTAACGTATGCATTGCTTGAAAGTTTCTGAAGCCTTTTCAATAATCCCTATATTGTGGGCGGCCTGTGACATGCCAACCATGTTTGGTGGAATGTTTTCTGAGGCTTGTTCAGCAAATCCCACTTTGGGCCCAGACCCTAAAACATGGTGTTTCATGAGCCAAAATACCTTTAATGAACCCTGTAACAGATCGCATGCCTGGGCTACATTTTTACATTTTGTATATATGATAACCTCGACTATTGTAATGATAACTTCTGCCAAAATTCTCCCAACGTCTATGCCTGGTGGATGTTCACACCTGTCTCAAAGCTCCTGTTATGGCATACGCAGGGCTGACGCAGGCGAGGGTGGAAGAATGGGCTTTACGGCTGCCCAGATGTGTTTCCTGTAAGATCTAACACTTTCTTTTGAATTCTTAAATCCATTTCTCTGCATCAAAAGATCAAATAAAAGAATAATAATAAAGTTTGATGCGCGCACCAGACCCCAAAACATGGTGTTTCATGAGCCAAAATACCTTTAATGAACCCTGTAACAGATCGCATGCCTGAGCTACATTTTTACATTTTGTATATATGATAACCTCGACTATTGTAATGATAACTTCTGCCGAAATTCTCCCAACGTCTATGCCTGGTGGATGTTCACACCTGTCTCAAAGCTCCTGTTATGGCATACGCAGGGCTGACGCAGGCGAGGGTGGAAGAATGGGCTTTACGGCTGCCCAGATGCGTTTCCTGTAAGATCTAACACTTTCTTTTGCATTCTTAAATCCATTTCTCTGCATCAAAAGATCAAATAAAAGAATAATAATAAAGTTTGATGCGCACAATCCTTTGGGATATTCTATTAAATAGATCACGTGCTTAAGCCTTCACTCCTTAGTTCTCTCTGGAACAGAGTCGAAAGATGGCACATAAAGGCTTAGAGATATAATGTATTATGAACCAAGGCTGCAATGGGAAATTTAATAGGATTCATGTATAGTTATGGTCGTACCTTTCCCAATCACTGCTAATGTGTACTTTTGTAGCCTCTAGTTTGTAACTTCAAGAACACTATAGTTTTATTTTCTCATCATTTTACACTCTGAAATTCCTGTGGAGCCCACTGGAATTACCTGAGAGTATGAGACTCTCTTTAGTGCTCAACAGAGGAAATTGGGATCTTAGAGTAATCTAGAAAACATAGACAATCGCAGACTTTCGTTTTAGTTCAGCCTTATAAAAATTATATCTCTTGAATAGGTTCTTGTCTCCATTTATTAATCCAGTCTCTGTTAATATCTCATTTGCGGTTTAGTTTTATTTAGATTATTTTATTAGGTTTTTCTGTTCCGGTAGTTTTGTATAACAGTTTATTTTATTTTATATAACACAGTTTTTACGGGAATATAGATTATATTCAGATTGTCAGGGAATACAAATTATATTAACCGGAAAAGATACTTGATTGGAATGGCATAGAAAAGTGGAAAATACATTAATTTTTAATCATAATGGAGATGTATATCCTCATATACAAGGATGCAAATTTGCTTGGGAAGGCCTTGACAAGTTAAAAAATTTATTTGATTCTCATTCAGAATTGGAATTTATTATGCTGCTAATGGGAAAGTTCATATTTATCTCACTTCTTTTATTAAGGCACTCCTTCAAGAAAGTAACCAATTGAAAACCATTACTTTTGATTTATTGGTTGACAAGTTGGCTGAATGTGAAAAAGATTTTGGAAGAAAAATAGATAATACTAATGAAAATGTTTGTTTTGCTCACCAAGAAAAACCTCTAAATAAGAGCTCTTCAAGAGAAGGTTATAATGATAGAGGCAAAGGAAAAATGATAATCAAAATGATAGGCAACATTTATATTGTAAAAGATGTGGTGGAAAAGGAAGTCATGAAACACATGAATGCAAGTTGTCATGAGATAAGATAGAAAGTTTTAAAGAAAATAATTTTAAGCAAATAGATAAAACAAAAGTTTATAATGATGATAAACATTTAGATGATAAAATTTCAGGAGTAGCCAATTTGCTTGTGATAGTGATGATGATCAATATGTGATTTATGTTTCTGACTTTGCATCTAATTCCTCATGGTATGATTCTTGGATCTTAGATATTGGAGCCACACATAATATGACATTCCGATGTGATTACTTTGAGGATCATGAAAGTGCATGTGGTCCAATTTATTTAGCTGATAAATCAAGTCTCAAACCTATTGGAAAAGGAACTATTCGATTTAAGTTGCCTAATCTTCCAGACTTTGTGCTTCATTATGTATTGTTTATTCCTCAATTGCAACGTAATTTGTTATCACTAGTGTTGATTCGACAACAAGGCTACTATATTTTGTTAAAAGATGGGCAAGTTGTTGTTTGAAAACAATCAAATAATCAAGTTGTATTCACTAGATGTGAGGATGGGAGATTATTAAAACTAAATGGCACTTCTTCTTTTTCTAAAAATTTTGCATCTTATTGAAGAAGGTAGTCTATCTCCTATTCTTTGATGGCATGCAAGACTTGGGCATATTGGTTATGATAACATTCATATCCTACAAAAGAATGGTGTTGATGGCTTACCTGTTTTGCCTAAAACAATTAAAAAATGTGAACCATGTATTCTTGCCAAGCAACATAGAAATTCATTTCCTCGCTCCACTTGGAGAGCACAAAGAAAATTGCAGCTTATTCATTCTAATTTATGTGAGCCTTTACTAGTAAATTCTGTGGGAGGATATAAATATTTCATGTTGTTTATTGATGATTACAGTCGCTTGACTTGGATTTATTTCTTACAGCAAAAATCAAAAGTTTTTGAAATTTTTAAAAGGTTTCGTATTATGATTGAAAAACAAGCTCAATCTCAAATTGGTACTCTTCGAACAAATAATGGTGGAGAATTTACTTCTCTAGTTTTTGAGGATTATCTATGTCAAAATGGGATCCAACATCATCTTACTATTTCAAGTACTCCTCAACAAAATGGTGTTGAACGAATAAATAGAACTATCATGAATATGGTTCATGCAATGTTATATTTTAAAGGAATCAAATTACATTTTTGGGCTGAAGTAGTAAGAACTGCAATTTATCTTCATAATAGATCTCCATCATCTGCATTACACCAATCTATTCGATATGAAGTGTGGTTTGGATATCCTCCTTTTGTTCGACATCTTCGCATTTTTGGCTCCACTTGCTATGCTTTAATTTCCAAGGACAAAAGAAGTAAGTTGTAGCATCACAGTATTAAGTGTATTTTTCTTGGTTATTCAGAATTTTCAAAAGCATATAGGTTGTATGATGAACTCAACAAAACTTTATTTACTACATGTAATGTTGTATTTGTTGAAACCTCGAACATTGCTAAAAATGATGAATGTAAATTCAAACAGCTTGATACACTTATAAATTTTTCTCCTTGGATAGAAAACTCTTGTGAGATTCCACATATAGAATCTATATCTCCAAGTGATCTAATTCATGCCGCTCCATCAATCAATGACCAAGAAGAAACCCATCATGATGAGCTTGAACTCTCTGAACCATTACCACTAATACATCATCTAGTAATGAAATGGTCACAACTTTTGTGCAACCAAAGTCTTCTATTAAGTGGGCAAAACAAGTCCAACAAACATTGAAAGAGTTAAGACCTAATGAAATAGGTAAAACAGGTACAAGAAGCTCTTACAAAGCAATGCTCCAAGCTCAAACCAATAGTACAGATAACTTGGAGACCATTGGTGAGCTCATTCTCATAATTGACTATGAACCATCATCCTATAATGAAGCCAAAAATATTACAGTATGGAGGAAAGCTATGCAAGATGAGTATGATGCTCTTTTGAAAAATGACACATGAGAGTTGGTTGATCCTCCACTTGGTTGTAAATCTATTGGCTACAAGTGGATTTTCAGGAATAAATATAAAGCAGATGGTACACTTGTCAAACACAAATCTTGACTTGTTGCCAAAGGTTATGATCAAAAGGAGGGAATAAATTGTGATGAAACCTTTGCACCTACAGTAAAATGGACCACCATTCATTCTTTGTTGGCCCTTGCAGCTCAATATGGGTGGAAAATTCACTAAATGGATGTTAAAACAACATTCTTAAATGGTGATCTCAAAGAATTAGTTTATATTACTCAACCAGATCGGTATGCAGTCAATGGAAAAGAACATCAGGTATGCAAGCTTGTCAAATTATTATATGGTTTGAAACAAGCTCCTTGAGCCTGGTATGAAAAACTTACCAAGTATCTCTCAAAGTTGAATTTCCACCATTTGGAATTTGATGTTGCCACATTTTTTGTTTAAAAACTTGATAACACTATTGTATATCTTGTTGTTTATGTGGATGATTTATTTATCACTGGTCCTGATGAGAATAATTTTCAAAATGTGAAAGAACAACTAAAGCAAGGTTTTGATATGACTGATTTGGGCCACCTTCATTACTATTTGGGTATTGAGGTAAGTCAAACACCTCATTTTATTTTTATTACCCAACAAAAATATATTGGTGAACTTTTACATAAGTTTGACATGGCTGATTGTAAGCCCCTTAGTACTCCTATGGAGCAAAATCTTAAGCTCTCTTTAGAGACCCTTCAACATTGGTTGATGCAACTATCTACATGAAATTTGTTGGTAGTTTGATTTATGCTACAACTACCCATCTGAATATATCTTTTGTTGTTGGAGTTCTTTCAAGGTTTATGCAACAACCTAGAGAAACTCATTGGTTAGCGGTCAAACACATTCTTTTCTATTTGCAAGGTACTCAACACAATGGGCTCAAATACTCCAAGAAAAACCAATTTTTTTTGGTTGGCTATTCCGATTCTAATTATGCAGGTGATTCCACATATGGAAAATCTACATCCGAGTATTTAATATATCTTGGATCTGTTGTCATCTCTTGGAGATCTAAAAAGCAATATGTTCCAGCCACCTTTGAAGCAACTCGCGAAATCTTATGGCTTCAAAGAATTCTTAAGACTTCCAGACACCATAGATTTCATCAACTCCACTCTTCATTGACAATCAATCTACTATCAAAATGGCTAAAAATTCAGTATTTCATGATCACACCAAGCAAATCAATACAAAGATTCATTTAATTCTAATCTGAAAGATGGCAGCATATACCTTAAATATTGCCCCACTGCAGATCAACCAATAGATATTCTTACCAAGGCTTTGGGCAAAGAAAAGTTTGAAAAGTTCAGAGAAATGCTCAGCTTAACCCCTTCAAATTAAGGGGGGGATGTTAATATTTCATCAAGGGTTTAGTTTTATTTAGATTAATTTTTTGTTAGTTTATTTTATTAGGTTTTTCTGTTTCTGATAGTTTTGTATAACAATTTACAACTATTTTTGCCTCCTACTACAAATTATATTCAGATTGCCATTCTTTCCATTTTTTTCTATTTGCTAACATAGATTCCAGATTTTTATTTTCTGCCTAGGCTCAGTTTCTACCTCATGTTCATATGTATCGACACATTTGGGTAACAACACTCATTCTGTTCAGTATCTATCCACACTCTGAACTTTAGCACAAACGATTTTAGGATGGAAATATTGATGGTATTTAGTTACAGGTTTGAGGAAATGATAGAAAGATTCTCGTTAGTTCATAACTTTGTTAGCCAGAGACTGTTATTGTCAAGCTATCCCCGAATATGTGGCCAGCATCATGATCATTGTGCTTGAATTCCTAAAAGTTGGATTAATATTTCTTTGCTGAAAATAAAGTTTTATCATTTGAAAATATTTATAAGAAACTAGCAATGTCAAGTTAAATTGCATGTTGGGTTAGAGATAGCCTATAGTTAATTGCTTCTTCCTAATTGTAACATCGGGTTAAAGTAATTAGATTCTTGTGTAAATTAAAGACGAGGTGAATTTTCTTTAGAATCTTTATATATGTATGAGTTATGAATTAACATATATGCACTTGCTCTACATATATTAGCTTCAGATTTCCGTTGGTGATTAGTTTTGGTTAGCAACGATCGAAAGTTGGGATTCTTACCTCAAGTTATATCTAATTATTGTAGGAGACAAATGTTGTGAGGGATGCATCTATTCTAGTTTCAAAAAGACAGTACGAATTAACTAACACGCGTGTTAGTCGAGCGTTTTATACCATCAATTTTGCAATTAATGGTTATGATTGACTAACATGTCACTAACACATCGTACGAAATGTCTATTTTTGAGCTAGAATAGCTTTAGCCTGTTGTGACTTGCATTTGTCCCTTTTTAATATCCATCAATGATGACTAGGAATTTATTTGATGTACATCAGTATTTTTATGGCTCCATGAAGTGTAGTTGGGTTTCTTGTACCAAGTATTAAGATTCTTTGGAGTATTAAGTTTATATTGGATAAGTATTTTAGTGTTTATTTAAGTGATGATTGTAGAATAACTAGTTATTCTTGCTAATTTTCAATTAGATTAGCAATTGGGTCTATTATTCATTGAATAATTCCACCTTTCACTCTATTGGAGAGATAAATGTTATGATATTGACTTATATTAGTTAAACACCTTGTTCTACTAGTTGAACATTTGTTTAACTCATTTAGGTCCTAATAAAGTTTATATCAAAACAAATAGGTGGACATTAGTTTTCATGTGGATTATGATTATTGGAAAATGTTATGGCCCCATTAAGTAACAATTGAGATAATATTATGGGTAGATTTTTCATGCTATTGTGAACACCTATTCATATGAGTCTCTCCTTAAAGTAAAGAGATATAGGCCTGAAGGGGACTATTTAGGTTTTTAAATTGTTTTATGAACTACAATGTAATGGACTGATTTGTGGTGAGCCCAATAGACACTAGGTCTGACCTTTAGGTCTTGTCCTTCTATGTTTGCTAGTCTTACCACTCCTTCCCAATCTTATGCATTCCTCGTTCATATTTGCAAACTTATTAGTTGACTATTGTATGACTAATCCAATTAAAAGTAATGGACTGATTTGTCAGGATGATCATGTTTCTAATAATCCTCTGACCTTGTGTTGTACATATAGATGAGTAGACAACTTGTAGGTGCAAGTATGGGAAGAAAGGAAAATATATAACTACCAAATTGCAAAAGAAACTTAAGTACACAGAAGGTACATTTAGTTGTAACTAGAAGAATCTTTAGTTTGCATGGATTCCACTTATATTTTAGAGTAGTTTTACAAATGTAATATGTTGCAACTTTCAAAAAAAATATTTTGAAAATTAGTTAAGTTTGGTGTAATTTATTTATGATTTATTGTATCTCTTAAGTGTGTACATTATAGGCTTTACATTTTCATTAAAATATTATGTTAAATTTCTTTAAAGTTGAAAAAAAAATTGTTAGTATTGTGTCATGTTCACTTGGGTAAAAAGTGGGCATGCCAATTTCCTAATAGTAAATTAATGTGATTGTTGAATTTGATTTCTTTTTGAAAATAAATGTTCTCCAAGGCCTTTTGTTTTGTGAAAATGAGTTTCTAAGCTCCATCATATGATTATAGTAAACTCTAGTGTAATATTGACATATCTATATCTAGAGAAATCTATTTGAAGGACATGAGAAATATCATTTTTGAGGTGTCTATTTTATTTTATTTTATTTATTATATTTAGCTCAAATGAAACCTTGGTGAAGGTTAACCCAAACCTTATATATAATTGCAATAGTGAATTAATCCTAACCCTAATTTAATTCATGTATAATCTTAATTGATTTATAGAATTGAACTTAACCCTAATCCTACACATTATTTATCTCTAATTGATTTAAAATGTGAATTGAAATGTAATTATTACTGACTGATTAGCTTACCTAACCAAAAGCATAAACTTAATTGAATCCTATCCCTAATCCAACTTGGATCTCATTTCCTGACATAATATCTATTATTTTATAATTTAACTCCTTATATTAACTTTACATTAGCTTTTTACAATAGAAAATAATCTATAAACAATTATAGCCATCCACAATGATACTACATTAAGTAATTAATGTTACCGCAGTCCACCTTTGAGATTAAATAACTTAATAATATTTCATATTAAAATTTTGAATTCTTGGAAAACGATTATTGCTTGGTTTCAAGAATTTGTTAATAAACTTCGAATCATTTAACTTAACTGTGATCGTATTCAACTCCTTAATTGTAAATGATCCTCGTACCATAACTATACGATCCTGATAGTGCCGCATTGTGTCTGAAAATTTCTCAGATCAATACTACACGTTGATTAAAAGGTAACCCCCAAATACCACGACCATTCTGATTTCTCCTTGTAAATCTTTAATCTAATTACCCCATCCATTGAAAATCATTCAGGTTATTATTATTATACTAACAGCAAAAGCGATTAGAAGGGCAGTGAAAGGCCACTGATCTTTCTCCTTCCCAATACTAACAGCGAACCCTAAAACTGCAATCTGTCACTGCCTTTAAAAGCTATCATCGAGTTGTTAGTCCAGCACGTATCATAAATATCATAAAAAGGAAAAGGGTGTTTCCATGTTATATTATGTCTTCTATTTCTCCATGGTGGGTAATGGAAGTTCTCAGGAATGCTTCAAAATGATTTTTAGTATGAGTTAGACACGAATACAAAGTAGCAAAAATAATACTCGCCTTTCATGGTATTTTTCGCATATCAATGCTGTTTAGTTGTTTGCTGAAACAAACTTTTGGGGTTTGCATTGTTCTACTTTCTTAGAAACGTCTGTCAATTGATGAGTGCTTTTCTTATATCTGATAAAGTTTCTTCATTGGTATTTTTCAAATTATCATGTAAAATAATACAATTATCATCTCAGATAAAATTCTTAAACTCTATAGAATAAAATTGATTTATTACGAGACAACACAATAACATTATTGTTTTCTTCTCTTAAAAAGCTTCTAGTATTTTAGTAGAAACCTTTACAAATAATGAATGTTATTTCATGATCTACAATAAACCTCCATCAAATGGAGAAAATTAATTTCATTTTTTTTTCACTTCCTCTATCAGAAAATGATAGAACCCTTTGATTGACCGGATGGGTGGGAAACTATACTTCTGATAACCCAAAACAGCTGGGCGAACATTCATTCTTCAATTTGCACCCATTTCATATCCAGTAATCTTCTTTTCTGTAATCTAGAATACTCTCTACATACTACAATAGTAGCATCCCATTGGGTCAAACAATTGTACTGGTGGGTCAATTATTTTGTTGAGCAACAATCTCGAACTATTGGCACCATTCTCAGACCAGTAATCTATTGAAGGTGAAACATTTATCTGAACTCGCCTTTTGTAAATTTGCAATCGGTTTTCTCCAAGAAGTCAATTGACCGTCGATCATGAAATTGATGACCACTGCAGAGCAGTGTATATGTTGGAAATTGTAATAGATATTTTGTATCATTCTTCTCGTCTTCTTTCACTTGAGGTGTTTTATATTTTTCTGCATCTCCGGATTCAATTGAAGCAGATGTAGAAAAAGATAAAGCACATCAAGTGGAAGAAGAAAAAGAAGAATGATACAAAATATATGCTACAATCTCCAGAACATATACCACTTGAAGAGAGTGTTCAGATGCCTACAATCTCCAGAACATATACCACTTGAAGAGAGTGTTCAGATGCCTCCACTTGAGCCATATTCGCAAGTCGATTGCTTCTTCTTTTTGTTCTCTACATGAATGGACAAAATTTTAATGACTTCATATAAATACTTTTTATAATCCATTCCATTACATACCTCTAAGAGAAATATATTTCTATTTCAACTGAATAATTAGGAAATGAAATTAAAATAAATTATATTATGCATAAAATTTGAAGCCACAGAATTCTTTTAAGACTGATTACCCTAGTTACCCTAGCCTAGGCCTATGTTGTTTTATTCAACATATCTCTCTCAATTATCTGAGATTTAATAGACCATATAGATGAGAGTTAACACAATGCTTCACAAAACCCTAAAATTATACTTTTAAAATTTTTTTTGGATCTATGTCAAACAAAACTGAAAAAAAAAGAAAGACACTTATAGCAGCTTCCATCGGTGCCTTTGGTGGCAAAGGCAAGATGAAGAGCATGTTGCATGGTTGCTCCTTTTCGACCACAACAGTACCTCAATAAACTAAACTATTTCTATCAAGATGTAGAGAAAATAATTTAAATTACACATAAACATGAGTTAACATATGAGTTTAATAATACAATTATTCTTAAAAAACTAAAAAGTTAAATGTATTAAAAAAAAAGGAAATATCAACCTGAGCATTATATGGAAAATGGTAAAGAAAGTTAAATTTTTTTATCATTCTTATGTGAGAAATAATGGAAAACTAAAAGACTCATTCATACACATACTTGTATACTTTCCTCTATCTATTGAAGCTTTTCATTGTAATAACCTACAACATAAAATTTTTGAACGCGCTTTCTCCACATAATCTGCAAGTTAGCACCTCCTAGGTCATTCAAACAAGTGAAGGCCATGAGACAGAGTATGACACATTTGAAACAATTGATGGGTGGAGTAAAATAAATAGTTGAATGGATAAATTGAAATTACTCAAAGTAGATCTAGTGGGTAGGTAGACAAAATAAATGGTTTGAAACAAGCTATCCAATAGCTAAGAAGGGTAGGTAAGAAAAATAAATCTATAGTTTCAATTTTCAAAGAGTAGTCTATCTCTAATACAATGGTTACATGGGTGGTTAAGATTTCCAAGGAGTTGTTTCTATAATTTTCAACTAAAATTAAACTTTGTTTCAAATATGGTAAGTAAGAGTAATATTATTTTATTTTTAGGCAAATCAATAGTTTCAATTTTCAAAGATGTTCTCATATCATGATTAAATGGTTCTATAGGATAGTTAAATTTTCAAGAAGTTGTTCCTCTAATTTTCAAGTAAACTAATGTCACGTGAAAAATATGTAATCCAATAGCTAAGAAGGGTAGGTAAGAGAAAAATTATTTTATTTTTAATGCAAATCAATTGTTTCAATTTTCAAAGATTTGCTTATTTGTGATCCAATGGTTACATAGGATATTTAAAATTTTGAAGTTCTCTATAATTTTACTCTAAACTTATGCCCTATGGCAAATAAGTAATCCAAGGGTTAAGAAGGGTATGCAAGCGAAATATTATTTAATATTTCCAAGGAATTGTTTCCATAATTTTCCACCAAACTTATGCCCCATGGAAAATAAGTGATCTAATAGTTAGGAACTTGGTTAGGTGGTAGAAACATTATTTTGTTTTTAGGGTAAATCAATAATTTTGAATTTCAAAGATTTGCTTATTTTTTGATCCAATGATTACATAGCATAGTTAAAAATTTTAAGGAGATGTTTCTATATTTTTAAACTAAAATTATGTGATGTGTCAAATAAGTGATCCAATGGTTAAGAAGGGTAGGTAAGAGAAATAATATTTTATTTTTAAGTTGCTAAGTAGGTAGTTAAGGTTTCTAAGGAGTTGTTTCTATAATTTTCCTATAAACTTATGCTTTGTGGTAAATAAGTGATCCATGGTTATGTTTAGTAGGTAAGAATATTATTATTTTTTTATATTAGATATTGAGAGTCCAAAAATAGACGGAGAGTGTATACAAAAGTAGGGAGTGGGGGGCAGGGCCTCAACTGCCCAACTGAGGAGCCTGAGAGAGGATTATATACAATTATCTCTTTAACCAAAAGAAGGGGACACAAAAGAGTAAATAATTATTAGAGAACCTCATCTTGGTCCTCCAGCCATGTGGTCCAGCCTTGTTCTCCTTCCATCCAAACCACCTTCTTTCTTGCTAGGCTCTAGGAGCACATCTCTATCCTATTGAAGGGATGAGGCTTGTTGCCCTATAGATCCTTTATCATCTTCTTCATTTCCTTATCAAAGGAGGTCTAGTTCTCTGTGAGCCTAGCCCATTCATACCCATCTTGCATCTCGTAAATAAACATGGACGCTCTACCATCTTTCAGGAATTGCAGTAGCTTGTTTCTCTTGAGGTTCATCAAAAAACAGACCTACACAACAATTTTGTAATGTGTGAGTTTTTTAAAAAACTCAGTACGTTCCCTTGTAATACCTTGGAACTTCTCCTCATTTATAAGTTTCCAAATAAACCAGAGAATGTAAGAAGATAAAATTTGCCAAACTAGATTAGTATCCTTCCTCAGTCCATGAATAAAACTAGTAACTATATCAAGAGTGAAAAAAAAATCTGTAATAGAAATTCCAAAGAGAAGCCTAATTTCTCTAGCAAAGGGGCAGTCAAAGAAGATGTGACACGCGGTCTCAGGTTTTCTGCAGATAGAACACCGGTCATATGCAGCCGATTTATTCCTAATAGGTAATCTATCCAAAATAAGTTGTCATCTAAAGCATTTGATTTTAGGGGGAATGGGGGACCGCCAGAGCTTCTCAAAAGTTTTTTGCCAAGTGTGGGGGGCATGGTTAACATACCATGGAGTGTTGATATGTTTGATCACCGAGGTATCACTGTTGAGTGGTATAGATAGATTTGGCTTTGATCTTAGGGAGGGTGGAGCCATCCTTCCATAGGAATGTAAGGTACCTATGGGCATCTACTTGGGTGTTTTTAGGGAGATTTAAGGGAACACATGCATTTTTAATCATGTTGTATGTCTTCTTATGTGATGCAGGGAGATCATATTTAGCGCTAAGAGCCTCCCAGCTGATAAGGTTATCATGTTCTAGAATATCCATAATGTACTTGATTCCTTTATTATGTCAGTGCTTAGCAGAGCAACCTTGGGTTAAAGCAAGGGGTTTGGAGTTCTGATGCAGGTTCCACCATATTGACCTTTCACCGTGTAGGGTATTGTCACAGTTGATGCTCGAGTTGTTTATGAGACCACGCACATGTTCCCAGGCTTTCCAGAGATATTTAAACACCCAGGAGCCTTGGATAGACACAAGAAAACTGCCTGCAATTAAGTCACTGAACGGGAGGGCTTTCCAAGTTTTGGCAGTTTTGGGAACACCATTTTGTATGTTGTTCCTAATGAGGATTTTCTAGGGTTCTTATCCTTCTAGTGAGTGAAATATCCATTTGGCTGCAATGGAGATGCCTTGCAGCCTAAGATCCTCGAGGCCCAGCCCACCAAGTTTTTTATCCAAGTGGCACCAGGTCAACTTGACCACGTGAGCTTTCCTTTTACCCTTCCCATCAGACCATAGGAACCGTTTGATATCCCTTTGGATTTCAAAGACTTGGTAGTTGCTGAACATCCACACCGAGGAGTAGTATATGATGTATGAAGATAAGATTTTTTGGCAAACTTGAATCCTACCAGAAAGGGAGAGGACCTTATTGTCCCACTAGTTGAGTTTACTATCTATTTTTCCCTTGCCCCAGCCCCACATGTCCTTAGGAGAGGGAGATATAGAAAAGGGGATGCCAAGATAATGGACTAATTTATTAGGTCCTCCCCACGCATAGTCAAACTGGTGAAGCCAGTCCGAAGGATTATCTTTCCATCCAAGAAAAATGGATTTGGTGCTAGATATCCGGACTCCAGATGCTCTATAAAAAATGACAAGTTTTTGATTAAGGGAATCAATATTGTGCCTTGAGAGCTTCAGGAAGAGCGAGGTATCATCAGCAAACTAGATGTTGATCAGTTCAAAGTCATCCAAGAGAGTAATGCCTTCGACATGGGGGATAGGGTGTCATCTCTAAGGAGATAATACAAGGCATCAAAAGCAATGACAAATAGAGCAAGGGCAAGGGGAAGCCCTACCTAATTGATCTAGATAGGGGAATAGGATGGGAGAGGGTCCCATTGACTTTAACCAAGGTGGATGCATCCTTGAGGAGGATTCGAACATAATCACAGAACTCGCTAGGAAAGCCAAAGGTTGAGAGCATCATGAGGATGAAGTCCCATTCCACCCTATCATATGCTTTCTCAAAGTCGACAAGGAACATGGCGACATCTTGGTTTGAGGTTCTGGCCCCATTCCATGGATTCCCAACTCGTTCCAAGATTCTCCAAGATGTATCTGCCTTTAATGAAGCCTATTTGGGTGGAGTAGATGAATTTGGGGAGGATATTCTCAAGGCGAGAGGCTAAGGCTTTGGCTAGTATTTGGTAGGAGACATTGAGGAGGGTAATTGGACTCCAATTTTTAATTAGGGCTTTGTCTTCTTCTTTAGGAATAAGCTTAATAATACTCCTATTTATGAACTCCCCAGGGTACTAGTGGCAAGGGCTTCATTATAGATGTCATAGAGGTCATTGGAGATCTAGTGAATGTTAGTTTTGTAGAATTCAGTAGGAAGTCCATCAGGGCCTAGGGCCTTGCTACTCTTGAGAGCCTTAATGACATCCTTGATTTCTTGCATGGTTAGCTTAACTTTGAGGAGGCTGGCTTCGTCCTCAGAGATTCTATTAGGAATAATGCTCCTATATTTGGTACGGACATCTGTCGAGGCCTCATTATCCTCAGAGGTAAATAGAGTCTTGTAAAACACTTCAAAGGCTTCTTTGATGTCATTGATATCCAGGAGTTGCTTATCATCTATAGTTATTCTATCTATTTTTTCCCTGGTCTGTTTTTGGCTGAGTAAATTAAAGAATATTTTGGAGCCCTTATCACCAAACTAGAGCTAGTGGTTGCAGGGTCTGATGAAAGCACCTCTAATTTTAACCTGCTGGTGTTTCCTGAGGATATTTCTAGCCTAAGAGACCTGTTTGGCCAAGGTAGGGGAAGAAGGCTGTAGTTGAATTTCATGTTCTAGGGAGTGAAGCCGAAGAGTAAGAGTTTTTTCTATGAATCTAAAGTCCTTGGCTTTTTTCTGGCCAATGGTTTGGAGAAGATTCTACCAGGAGGAAATGTTCCTCTGCCATCTGAGTGTGTGGGATTAGGGGAGATGTGGTTGCAAATTGAAGAGTCTAATTAGTTTGATGGCATTTAGGACATCCTCATCTTGCAACAAGGAGGTGTTAAGTAAGAATTTCTTATTGCGAGGGTGGCTAGGGGTGATGGATTTCCTGATGTTAATAATGGCTAAAATGGGGAAGTGGTCAGACAGGGTAGTTGGTAAGACTGCAACCGCATTCCCAAACAGGTTGGGGGAAAAGGAGAAGAAGTCCTTATTAGCATAGAATCTATCTAACCTAGAGTAGATCCTATTAGTATTTTGCTGAAAGTTGCACCAGGTGTGCCATAGGTTAGGGGTATCAGGTTTAGTGCCTTCCAAGGGGTCAAGTAGTTGCAGATGTTTTTTAAACATGTCCCAGTGAGGTCTTTCTGAGTTTTTCCATTCAAACGGAAGTCCCCCAGCCTTGTCATTTTGGGATGCAGTCATATTAAAATCCCCTGCCATGACCCAGGGGATATTTGGGAGGGAAGTTAGCTAATTCTAGAGGGATATTCTTTCCTTATAATTGTTAGATGCATAAATGGAGCATATGCCAAAGCAAGAACCTTTAACATCTAAGGTAACCCAAGCTACTCTATTACAGGGGGAGGTCCCTTTATCCTTGAGGTACATTGTCCATTTAGGGGCAATGATAAGACCAACTCCTCCTTTTCCTCTCGGGTGGTTAGTACAGACTCTGATTGCATCTCACCAAATAAAGTCAAGTGTAGTGTTGAGGGAGAACCCAACATATTTAAGTTCTTGTAACATAAAAAAATCTAAGTTTTTATGATAGTCCAGAAATCTTTTAATAACAGATTTCCTGTCAGGTGACACAAGGCCTCAAATATTCTTGGTAGGGAGACCATTATGGATCACCAGATTTCTTCTTGTTTTTGGAGCCCACTGGCCTACCTTTCTTTTTATTTAGGGAGTACCCTTTCATAAGGTCCTCATCATCTTCACTGGTTTCAAGAAGCTTAGCTCTAATATCTGCATTTCCTCCTATGTCGAACCTAGACAACTAGGAGACTAGAAAGCCAGGGAGCATAGTGCTAGATCTAATTTCATCTAGACCCTTATTGGCATAAATAACTTCTATAATATGATTGTCCTCTAGTTCTTTTAGCATAGATGTAGTCAAGGGATTCATGGTGTTAGTGTCAGAAATAAGTCCTACAAGTGAAGAGGAGACTGATTGAATGGGGGTTCCAGATCCGAGGATCATTATAGGGTTATTGCTAATGCTAGCATCATCATCACCACGATTGGGGTTTTCCATATTTTTAACCATATTTCTAACCACAAAACTGACAAGGGATTGATGAGGGTCCTCAAGTTTATGAGTAGAGGCCAATTGGTTGGTGGAGGAGTAGCTAAGATTTAGGGCATTGAGAGGGGTAATTTTACGTCTTCGTTTCCTTGAGGTAACAAGTTGAAAACAATCAGAGGGCGATTCTACAAGATTTTGAGAAGGGTTGGGAACAAGGATGAGGAATTTGGGGGCCAAAGGTACGAGATTAGGCTTGAGAGGGTTAACTTTATTAGGAGTGGGATCAGGATCTGCAGACATCACATTAGCAGAGCGGGGAGGGGGAGATTGTAGATCATTAACATTTTTAGGGTTTACAGTAGTTTCAACTGAATTATGTTTTTGCTTCTTATGACTAATAATTGGGTAATTTTTATGAATATGCCCTTCTTTCTTATAGAGAAAACATGCATTCAATCCTCAAAGCATTTCAATCGGGCAGATGAATGTGTCTCCATTAATATCTAGGTTTAAAGATGGTGGAATATTTATTCCGAGCTTAATTGAAACAAGCATTCTTGCATCTAGGTTGGGCACCAACCAAGCAGTTTCATCTATCCAAATCATTTTGCCAAATGGTTGCATTAATTGGGGAAGGAAACTCCACGAAAAGGGGGAGACATCTTTGAGGATGACCCATCTGGGAGAGGATAATGCGAGGACTTCCTCATTAACCACCTCTAGAGACCAGGCTAGGGCTCGAAAAGAGGTATTTCGAACCGTCCAGTACTGGTGTTTAAGTGCTTCCAATTGGGCTTCATGTGAGTTAATGAAAATGAGAAAAAGACCTCTCTGTATTTGTCTACAGAACATGATTTTAAGCCCTAATTTAAGACTCCATAGATTGTTAAACCAGTCGTCTAAGAATTTCCTAGGTTGGCATTTTTAAGCATCAACACAAGCAAAAAATATGGCAGTGTCACATAACCTATGCTTTTCCGAAGAAATTTCATTCAACATTTCAATATTTGGCAAAATGCAGAAGGGGTCTGAGGTATTGCAAGGGGACTTACCGTCCTTAATGGGTCCTTCGTCTGTAGGAGCCTTAAGGAAGTGCGCCAATGAGCGAACTCTATTTGCAGGCAGGGCGACAGTCTCGGTGAAAGACTTTGTTAGGGTTGGTATTGTCTGTGGCGTGGGTTTAGGGTTATTAACATTAACTCCATCTGACTCCAGCTCCATTGGAAACTAGGGTTAGGATCGCGTGGGGTGGGCGGATGGGTGGAGTTAACCGTAATAAATGTTCGCAGAGCAGAGTAAATGAAACACAAAACAAACATAGCAAGTGGGTGAGGTAGGAAATGCAAACCGAGTGGAGGAGATTAACTCCTCCACATAGATGCCGAGAAACTCCCGTCAGTGCCTACATGCCTCAATCCTACTTCCTTCTTCAGGGTGTGGTCAAAAGCACTAAAAAATCGCAGAGCTCCATCAATCCTATTCCAAATAAAATAATTTCAACCCAATCATATAATCTGTAAGAATATTATTCATTTTTTAATTTTGTTTAAGAGGAGAAAAGAAAATAAATGATAAAATTAAATTAAATTAAATTGATTGTTAAATATTATAGTGGGCTTGAATTATCAAATAAGAAAATAAAGCAAATAATTTAATAATTTAGTTTGTGAAAAAATTGATGCAAATAGTTAAATAAGGAACATAACTATTTAAATATAATTAATTAATAATTAATTAGTATTATTATATTTTATTTTAAACAATTTGTTAGACCAAAGTATATATTATTTCCAAGGATCTATATTATGGCATAAATTATATAGATATGTTAATATAATTGTATTTATTTTCAAATAATTTGTCAATCAAAACATTAATATAGACAACTTAAATTAATTTATATTAAAGATGTAGAAAATATTAGTTTCATTTTCATATTATATCTATTATAACAAATAGATAAATAGAATGAGGTTGATATCTTTAGTATATGTTAGATAGATGTGTTTAATATATTCGTATCATTTTATTCTATTTTTATGTATACTTATAATTAAGAAATATGAATGCTACAATGAATCCTTGACATTTATATGATCATTAAATTTACAATAACCATGTTTTATCCACTCACTCTATTGCCCTATTCATACCATTAAAAATATTCTTATCCACCTAAGCATTGATGTGAATACAATTATTTTATTAGTCTATAAAATATTAAAGTTTATAGGTACTATAAGTATTTAGATTTATATATCATAAAATAAATATAAATGATAAACTATTGTTAGGTATGTTTATATGTCTTGATATCATATTTATTCACTAATTCATATAGTTTAGTTTCAATATTTATAATTGGGTAAAAGTGCTTTGATTAAAGAAAAATTAAATTTCTTAGGTGATTCAAGTAAATGTAATCAAATCATTACTATATGGACAAAGAAATTGATAATAATTGTTTTTTCTTAGTAAATGGTCAAAGTGAATGTTTCTATTAAATTTAAAGAGTTAATACATAATTTTAAACCATATCGAAAAGGGCCAAATGGTCAAATCTCCCAATTCCATACTAGTTCACAAACTGAGAATCTACAATATCAAATTGACAAAGGTTGAAAATAGTCTAGAACAAAAAACCAATTTAGACATCCTTGCCTCATTCTCTTGGCTCATGAGAAGATGCTAGTTTATTTCTTTGAAAGATGCTCTAGTTCCTTGAGGGTCAAATGCTCCCCATCCTCCTCTTCATCAGAGGAATCCATACTTCCCAAATCATCCAAGCACTTGTACTGCTTATATTTCTAAACCTAGCCCTCATCTTCATCTACATCATCTCCTATAACTCTCTCAGCCCACCACTTAGCTAAAAAACCCATGAATATATATAAAAAACTCCAATCTCCTCTTGATTAAAAATTCTCTTGTCTCAAATCTCTTCTAATTCCAAGTGGTGAGAATAGGAATCCTTAGCACCTCCCTTGTCCTAGTTTTACTACAAAGTATTGTCCTCAATGCAAGATTATGAGATTGTCATCCACCACTAGCATTACTCTATCCATTTCTCCAAGAAACATTCCTTTGAAAATAAGCCAATGCAACATTTCTACATCCACCTTGCTATCTCTCATGTAGAGGGTTGTAGCCAACAAAACTACCAGGATGTACAAAGTCACACAATATCTGTGGTCAGTGAGGATGAACTCTAGACACAATATTTATGATAGATGTAATGTGTTGATCTGACCGATGAAGTGTGTTGTGGTGTGGTCAACTTTGCATTCCTTTCCACCCTAAGAATGTTTACCACATACCTATTTCAAATTATGTTTGGCTGACTTGGAAGGTTATGTAGTCAGGAGAATAGTATAAGTAAAGGATGATTAGAATGAATGAGGTATGGAAGATATGCAATATTTAAAAGATAAATCTGATCGATGTTTGATGTGAGAATTTGTGTGAAAGTGTGTAGTATACTATTAGGCACTAGAGGTTGTTCTGATATTACTGTTTGTGAGAATTGCATGATATGACAACTTGAGAATGGAAGAAGGACATGATATAACAAATTATTTTCCAAGCAGTGATAGTGCAATAAATGAAATCAGAGAACTCAAGTGGCAACACCTTAAATGATGAAGATATAATGGAGAAGATCTTGATGACCCTACTAGAAAGCTACAATGATAAGATTTTTTTTATTGAAGAGGTATATGAGGCAAATAAGTTCACTAGGGGATAACTATATGACACTCTGACCTTGTTTGAGACGAGGAAGTTTTCAAAAGACACAGCTAAATCTAAGACAACCTTTAAAGCTACTATGGAAGACTCGGATGATGAAATCTTGGATGAGATGGAAGAAAATTTTGTGAGGAAGTTGAAGAAAGGAACCAAAAAATATAAAGGTATGTCACCTCTTAAATGTTCTAGCTATGTAAAGATTGGTCACTTGGTTAGTAGGTGTCCAGAGAAAGGAGCAAGACAAAAATTTAGAGAGGGTAAAAGAAAGTTTAATAAGAAAGCCTATTATGTTAAAGATGATATTGGTATTTCAGATGATGAATTAGATTATGAAGAAGGTGATTTTTTATTTTTGCTAGAAAAGGATGTACTTAAGATTGATGTTTCTAACATGTTATCTTTGGAGACTGTTAAAACTATTTCTACTGCTTTACATTCTAGAAGCGATACAAATTAGTGGATAATTTATAGTGGATGTTCAAATTATATGACTAGTGATAAGAGTAAGTTTGTAAAACTTGAGAAATATGATGGAGGTTTTGTTAGGTTCGGAGCTGAAGAAAAAAAAAAATTGTAGGAATTAGTTCTATTACCTTTGATGGAAAGCATAATAATTACAATATTTACTATGAAAATGGTTTGTATAAAAATCTACTAAGTGTTGGACAAATTTGTGAAAATGGCTACAATGTTATGTTTCAGGATGGTGGTTGCAAGATCCGGAAGAGATTTGGAACTATTATTGTAGTGAGGAAAAGGATAAACTAGAGGGAGCTAAAAAAAATTATTTGTTATCTATTCAATGATAGCTAGCTCTAGCATAGAAAGATGTGTCATGTCAACTTTGACAATTTGGTGAAGTTTAGTTCAACTTGTGTAGTAAGAGATTTACCAAGGTCGACCAAACCAGATAACAATATTTGTAAAGAATATCAAGAAGGAAAGAAGATAAAAGGAACATGTAGAGAAAAGGAACAATCTTCTACCAGACTATTGGACTTCATGCACATAGACCTATGTGGTCTTACTAGAACAAGGATTATACAAGGTGAGAGATATTTCATGCTCTTAATTGATAATAATTATAGAATGACATGGGTTGCATTTTTAAAAGAGAAATTAGAAGCATTAGGAAAATTCAAAATATTCAAGAAAAGAGTTGAGAATGAAGTTGATAGAAGAATTAAGTGTTTGAGGACTGATAGAGGAGGAGAATTTATTTTCGATGAGTTTAACAATTTATGTGAGAAACATGGAATTAGAAGAAAACTATCTACCCCTAGAACACCACAACAAAATGGTGTAGTGGAAAGAATGATTAGAACCATACAAGAGGCAGCAATAATGATGATTAAAGGAGTAGAACTACCAGAGTTTTAGTGGAGAGAAGCTATAGATACAGTAGTATACACCCTTAATAAAATTTTATTTTGGAAAAGATATGGGAAGACATCATATGAGCTATGGCATGGAACGATTCTAACAGTAAAGTATTTCAAGCTATTCAGAAGGAGATGTTATATTTAGAGAGATGAGGATAATCTTGGAAAATTTGATAGCAAAGCAGATGAAGGTATATTCCTAGGATACTCTACAAGAAGCAAAGCATATCAGTGTTACAACAAAAGGCTAAACAAAATTGTTGAAAGTGTAAATGTGAAGGTTGATAAAGACATTTATGAAGATCTAATAAATTAGAAGGATATGATTCAGATGAGTCCATTGACAAGTAAAAGGAGGAGGAAAATAAAGAAAAATAAAAGGAAAATTAAACTCAGGATGCTCTGAGAACTACATCAAAGACTCTGAGGTATGTACAGGGGAATCACTTCGAGGATCAAATTATTGGAAATAAGAATAGATGAATTATCACAATGAGTAAGGAAACTCAAGAATAAGTTTTGTTATGTTTTCTTTCTGAGACTAAACCAAAGTCACTAGAATAAGCTTGTAGTGATCAAAATTGGATAAAAGAAATGAGAGAAGAACTAGACTAGATTGAGAAAAATTAAACATGGGAACTTTTGCACAGGCCTACATATAAAAATGTAATTTGAACAATGTGAGTGTTCCAAAACAAGTGGGATGAAGATAAAAAGGTTGTAAGAAACAGATCAAGTTTAGTTTTAAAGGGTTATACTCAAGTTAAAGGCATTGACTTTGAGGAAACATGTGCTCCAATTGCTCGGATGGAAGCTATTAGAATGTTCTCGACCTTTGCAGAGTTGAAGGATTTTAAACTTTATTAGATGGATGTAAAATTAATATTTTTTAATAGAGAACTGAAAAAAGAAGTTTATATTGAACAACCAAAGGATTTAAGTTGAGAGATGATCCATATATTATTTGTAGGCTGAACAAGGCTTTTTATGCATTGAAACAAGATCTTGGAGCTTGGTATGGAATGCTAGACATGTATTTGAGTGGTCAAGTTTTTCAAAAGAGATTTGTTGACAATAATCTCTATTTCAAAGTTGACTTAGGTAAAATCTTAATATTTTTAGTGTATGTTGATGATATAATATTCATAGAAAATGATGGTATGTGTAAAAGTTTTGTTGGTGAGATATAGAAGGAGATGTCCATGTTCAGTGAGTTAAATTTATTTCTTTGATTGCAAGTGACTCAAAATAGTAAAGGAATTTTTAGTTTTCAATTTAAATATGTCAAAGAACTTTTGAATTTTGGGTTGGAGAATTCTAAACCGGTGTGTACACCTTGACCACCAGATACAAGTTAACAAAAGATGATAAATCTCCTAAGACTGATGCAAGTAACTACAATTCGTATTGGAAATTGACACTCATCTGGTGGATGCAATTTTTTGGGTTGATAGGTTGCTACATTTTTTTGAGTTTTTTATCTAAGCGGGAGCCTTAGAAATTTTAATCTGGTGTATAGGTTTCAATACTTAGTCATTTTTCATGAGTGTTTCCATCAACGCCAAATGGGGAGATTGGTGGCAATTGACACTCATCTAGTGGATATTGATGCATGAATAATGGTCTAGGGTTGTCATTGATAGAAAATCTCCTTGAAAATCCTATCTATTAATCATGTATTTTGATATCCAGAAGTTATTGGGATCTAATGACAGACTATCGATATTTTAGGATAAGTAGTGTAGTTTTGGTTCGGAAGCTTTTCAGTGATTGTGGTGGTGAGATTCATGCATGCGGTGATAGGGATGACTTTTGGAAGTTATTTTTAGATCATTTGATGGATCTACATATGTTTTATAATCTAGTTCAAGTTGAATCATGATTACACATTACACTACATGTTGACTTGACAATTGTTTATTTGTGGTTGTGGATATCTAAGACCAGTGTAGAAGATCTTTTCGGTGAATGATATGATGCGATATGAGAAAGTAGTGATCGAGAAATAATTTTCCATATTTATTTGGTTTCTTTCCTTACTTATTCAACCCTGCCAATCATTAGCCTATTTACCCTATTCCTGCTCCTGAATTCCCTTTTATTGACTTCTTGAATGAGTCCATGTGCTTCTTCTTGAGAGATATAAGTGTAGACAATTATCAGTTCACACTCTTGAATCTCTTTATCTACGCTATTGGTGGTCAACCTCCTAGCATCAAGAATATTGTACAGATCCATTGTGATTGTACGTTCCAATTCAATCAAGCATTTGTTGAAGTTATGTAAATACAAAACAACGACTTCCTCAACTTTCATTTGATCATTCTAAACAAGATTTTCATAATATGCTCCAATGTTTTTCCGATTACCATCAACAATTATTTCATCAATCAATTTCTCTATTGTCAATGGGAGAACAAAGGTATATTTACCTTGTAGATAAATAGACTCAATGTCTTCATCAAGCTCGATCCAAAGCTTTCTTCCTCTCTTAAGTCTTCCAGTCAGATTAGGTTCAAATTTAATCTTCTTGCTCTGCTGAGCTCCACCGGACTATGGTTTTCCTAATCACCCTTACAAATTATCCTTCCAAAAAAAGCTAATAAGAAAGGAGAATTTGTAAGGGTGATTAGGAAACAACAATCTGGTGGAGCTCAGTAGAGCAAGAAGACTAAATCTAAACCTACTCTAACTGAAAGACCTAAGAGAGGAATAAAGCTTAGGACTGAGCTTGATGAAGACCTCAAGTCGAGTGACTAGCAAGGTACATATACCTTTGTTTGGGTCATTGACAATAGAGAAATTAATTGATGAAATAATTATTGATCGTAATCTGAAAAATATTGGAGCATATTAGGAAAATCTTATTGAGAATGATCAAAGGAAAGTTGAGGAAGTTGTTCTTTTGCATATACACAACTTCAGCAAATCCTTGATTTTATTGGAACATAGCATCCCAAAGCTTCTATACAATATTATTTAGCTACGAGATTGACTGCCAAAAAAGCAGATAAAGAGATGAAAGAGCCTAAACTAATAAATGTTTGCACTTGTATCTCTCAAGAAGAAGCACATAGACTCATTGAGAAAGCCAATAAAAAGGAATTCAGGACCAAGAATAGGGTAAACATGCTAATAATTGTCAAGGTTGAAGAAGTAAGGAAAGAAACCAAATAAATATGGAAAAGGATGATAAAAAAATAACCCTCTATATAATGATGTCACTCGAAAGGAAGACATTTCCCATCTAGAAGTACAGGAAGGTGTCTCAGATGATCAACAAAATGTAACTCTTGATGTTGAGATTATTGGCCATTTGGTGGAATTGATTATGGGTTGCATTGACGTTTTGTTATTGATGTCAACACTAGTTGTTTGGATTCTTTACCGGCACCCTTCTGGTCCCAGTAAGTTCAGTGGTTTTTGGTTAACTTTGATCTTACATGATCTGGTGATGGAATTGGCTTATTGATAATGTCTATGCTCATATTTGGTTAGTTGGTTTTGGTCTGGTGATTGGATGCTATCCTACTTACACAAAATATTGGTTTCTAGTTCTGGTGAGGGTTTCACCGGCAGATCTTTTGGTGGAGATCTTTGATGCATTGCATAATCGGTGTTGGTACAACTTCTAATGGAGTTTTAGGATGTTGTTGGTAATCTTGTTCAAGAATTGGCATTTGGAGATCATTACTTAAGCATGTGGACCTATACTTGGTGCCAGTTGATCTAGGTTATGGACCGACATTAATGTAACATGTGGATAGGAATTATTATTGTATTTTCGGGATGTCTTATGCATTGGATATTATTTGTTTTAGTCTAAGGCCGACATGGTTTGTAATGATGTAATTGGTTTATTGTTTGGTAGCCGACCTGAATGTTTATGGTTGAGGGTTTGTAAAAATAAGATGCAAGATCTCATTGTAGATCATCATGGTCATTGTAAGAGGTCATAGTTAAGGAATGTAATGTGCGAATATTGTAATATCATTCAGACATAGGAGTTGGTTGATCAATGAAGATTGAATTGGGTTTTTAAGAGGATTTAGTCATCTGATATTAAACCTAACTGGAATCATACTAAGGCATTGGAGATGCTATGTTTTGCAGTTCAACACTTCTCCCAATTGTAGTCTAGATTTGTATGTAGTTAATGAGACTCCTTTTTTGATGAGCAGTACTATATAGGTTGTTGGCCTTCCTGCAAGTGCACTCCCCTTCATTTTAAATTCACATACTTACTATAGAAGTATTATCTAACTATGGGTAGGCTTGCCACTATGGTTTTTCCCTTTGTTAAGGATATAGCTTCATTCGGATTGAAGCAAGTAATATATAACAATATTGAGTGAAGGGTCATGTCCCCATAGGTTCATGACTCTACATGGCATAAGCCACGTATAAGTCATGCACCTATTTGGACATGACTCTTCATCCTTTTATTTATAGGCATCGACACTTGCTGTGAACTAAAACCAATAACTGTGGTAGTTTCACAAACCAACAAGCTGTCGATATTATCATAGAATACTAATAGTTAGAGTTATATATATATATATATATACACATCAGAGGTAAAACATATTCATTGTAGTGATCTTATTAAAGTCTATCCTCACTACATATTACAATACTATTGTATTCTCTATCTCTGATCTAAATTCCTTAACATGGTATCAGAGCCACATTGGTAGAGAAATAATAAAATAGTGACACCTCTTTTCTAAAAAAAATTCAGACTTGCACTCAGAATCAAAGGAAAATTAATCATGGTGAATAGTGTTAGAGTGGAGGATAGACTTGAAGGCGCATCCAACTTCATCTCATGGAGAATTTGAATAACAACAATTCTTCAAAAACTCAAACTAGATGCATACATAGAAGAAGATACTAAGATGCTAGAAGATGAGCCAGAGAAAACAACCTAGAAAAGACACAACAACAAGGCTAAGAAACTCATAATCGATGCTGTTAAAGATCACATTCTCCCAACTATCTCAAAACTAACTACAGCTTATGATATGTTCAAGACCATTCAAAACTCATATGAAATAAATAATGCAAGAAGATTTCTCACTTTTAAACAACAATTAATGCATATCTACATGAACAAAGGAGAAACAATCACATCCTATTTCATGAGGATTTCAGAATTAAAAGACCAATTGTCAACTATTGATAATAATATAGATGATATGGAGCTATCTCTAATAGCACTTAAGGGGTTACCATCCAATTAGGAATCCTTTATTCAAGGCATTAGTGCTCATCTGACACTACCAAAATTCGATCAACTTAAGGATGATTGTTCTCAAGAATAATCTCGACCAATCACAAGAGGATTGGGTTCATACAAAGGGGGAGAAATTCAAGCACTACATGCTAACACAAGAAAGAAAGGGAAGAAAAGGAAGTTCAAATGGAAGAGAGGAAATAATCACAAAAGGAAAGACTTGTCCAAGATTCAATGGTACAAGTGTGATAAATTTGGACACACTCACAGGTTCTGCCCAAAAAGAAAGAAAGCTCAAGCAACCACAGCTGAAGTCAAGGAAGTAGAGAATCCTCTATTTTTCTTATCCTTATCAAGTGAACTAAACTCAAAGAAACATATGTGGATAATTTATAGTGGAGCATCTTGACACATAACTAGTTTTAGAGATCAATTTGAAACCTTTGAAGGCCACTCAACTGAAGAAGTTATAATAGGAGACAATTCTACCTATCTAGTGAAAGGAATTGGGACCTGCTCAATTCAATTAAGAACAAGAGTTACATTACAATTGAAATATGTTCTCTGTGTACCAGGTATCAAAAGGAATTTGGTCTCTGATTCAGGACTAGCTGATCAAGGATATCGTGTCACCTTCCATGAAGATAAAGTTCTACTCTAGCCTAAAATCTCCAACATAAAGAATGTTATTCCTATAGGATCTAGAGATGGTAGTTTATACAAATTATGTAATACTCAAAAACAAGCACTAAATCATGAAGTATCAAACTCTAATGAAATTTGGCATAGAAGATTAGGACATCTTTGATTTAGTGCCCTACCTTCTATACAAAAAATTACCATAGGATTACCCAATCTAAAATCTGATCATGTTGGAACTTGTAAAGGATGTGCTCTAGGGAAGAACTCAAAAGGGTCCTTTCCCTCAAGTTAACACAAATCAAAAGTTGTACTACAACTTGTCCACACTGATTTGTGTGGTCCAATGTCATTACCATCACTAGGGGGATTCTTATATTACATGATATTTGTTGATGATTACTCTAGGAAAACTTGGATCTATTTCATAAAACTCAAAGAATCAAATGAAGTGTTATTGAAATTTAAAGAATTTAAGGCCCTAGTGGAAAATCAAATTGGGAAGAAAATAAATACTCTAAGATCAGATAATGGGGGTGAATATATCTCTAAAATTTTTAAAGAATTATGCATTTCTATTGGGATTAAGAGAGATTGTATTGTACCTTATAATCCTCAATAAAATGGAGTTGCAGAAAGAAAAAAATAGAACCATCATCGAAGCTGCAAAGCCATGATGCATGATCAAAATCTACGTATCTCATTTTGGGATGAAGCCTCAAATACAAATGTGTACATTCAAAATAGATGCTAATAAGAAAGGAGAATTTGTAATCACCCTTACAAATTATCCTTCCAACAAAAGCTAATAAGAAAGGAGAATTTGTAAGGGTGATTAGGAAACAACAATCTGGTGGAGCTTAGTAGAGCAAGAAGACTAAATCTGAACCTACTCTAACTGAAAGACCTAAGAGAGGAATAAAGCTTAGGACTGAGCTTGATGAAGACCTCAAGTCTAGTGACTAGCAAGGTAAATATACCTTTGTTTGGGTCATTAACAATAGATAAATTAATTGATGAAATAATTATTGATCGTAATCTGAAAAATATTGGAGCATATTAGGAAAATCTTATTGAGAATGATCAAAGGAAAGTTGAGGAAGCTGTTCTTTTGCATATACACAAATTCAGCAAATCCTTGATTTTATTGGAACATAGCATCCCAAAGCTTCTATACAATATAATTTGGCTACGAGATTGACCACCAAAAAAGCAGATAAAGAGATGAAAGAGCCTTTACTAATAAATGTTTGCACTTGTATCTCTCAAGAAGAAGCACATAGACTCATTGAGAAAGCCAATAAAAAGGAATTCAGGACCAAGAATAGGGTAAACATGCTAATAATTGTCAGGGTTGAAGAAGTAAGGAAAGAAACCAAATAAATATGGAAAAGGATGATAAAAAAATAACCCTCTATATAATGATGTCGCTCGAAAGGAAGACATTTCCCATCTAGAAGTATAGGAAGGTGTCTCAGATGATCAACAAAATGTAACTCTTGATGTTGAGATTATTGGCCATTTGGTGGAATTGATTATGGGTTGTATTGACATTTTGTTATTGATGTCAACACTAGTTGTTTGGATTCTTTACCGGCACCCTTCTGGTCCCAGTAAGTTCAGTGGTTTTTGGTTAACTTTGATCCTGCATGATCTGGTGAAGGAATTGGCTTATTGATAATGTCTATGCTCATATTTGGTCAGTTGGTTTTGGTCTGGTGATTAGATGTTATCCTACTTACACAAAATATTGGTTTCTAGTTCTGGCGAGGGTTTCAGCGGCAGATCTTTTGGTGGAGATCTTTGATGCATTGCATAATCAGTGTTGGTACAACTTCTGATGGACTTTTAGGATGTTGTTGGTAATCTTGTTCAAGAATTGGCATTTGGAGATTATTACTTAAGC
This sequence comes from Cryptomeria japonica, assembly GCF_030272615.1. Classification (NCBI taxonomy): domain Eukaryota; kingdom Viridiplantae; phylum Streptophyta; class Pinopsida; order Cupressales; family Cupressaceae; genus Cryptomeria; species Cryptomeria japonica. The sequence continues at coordinate 31,898 of NW_026729280.1, forward strand.
GTGTGGACCTATACTTGGTGCTAGTTGATCTAGGTTATGGACCGACATTAATGTAACATGTGGATAGGAATTATTATTGTATTTTTTAGGATGTCTTATGCATTGGATATTATTTGTTTTAGTCTAAGGCCGACATGGTTTGTAATGATGTAATTGGTTTATTGTTTGGTAGCCGACCTGAATGTTTATGGTTGAGGGTTTGTAAAAATAAGATGCAAGATCTCATTGTAGATCATCATGGTTATTGTAAGAGGTCATAGTTAAGGAATGTAATGTGCGAATATTGTAATATCATTCAGACATAGGAGTTGGTCGATCAATGAAGATTGAATTGGGTTTTTAAGAGGATTTTGTCATCTGATATTAAACCTAACTGGAATCGTACTAAGGCATTGGAGATGCTATGTTTTTCAGTTCAACACTTCTCCCAATTGTAGTCTGGATTTGTATGCAGTTAATGAGACTCCTTTTTTGATGAGCAATACTGTATAGGTTGTTGGCCTCCCTGCAAGTGCACTTCCCTTCATTGTAAATTCACATACTTACTACAGAAGTATTATCTAACTGTGGGTAGGCTTGCCACTATGGTTTTTCCCTTTGTTAAGGATATAACTTCATTCGGATTGAAGCAAGTAATATATAACAATATTGAGTGAAGGGTCATGTCCCATAGGTTCATGACTCTACATGGCATAAGCCACGTATAAGTCATGCCCCTATTTGGACATGACTCTTCATCCTTTTATTTATAGGCATCGACACTTGCTGTGAACTAAAACCAATAACTGTGGCAGTTTCACTAACCAACAAGCTGTCGATATTATCATAGAATACTAATAGTTAGAGTTATATATATATATATATATACATATATATATACACACATCAGAGGTAAAACATATTCATTGTAGTGATCTTATTAAAGTCTATCCTCACTACATATTACAAGACTATTGTATTCTCTATCTTTGATCTAAATTCCTTAACATGGTATCAGAGCCACGTTGGTAGAGAAATAATAAAATAGTGACACCTCTTTTCTAAAAAAAATTCAGACTTGCACTCAGAATCAAAGGAAAATCAATCATGGTAAATAGTGTTAGAGTGGAGGATAGACTTTAAGGCGCATCCAACTTCGTCTCATGGAGAATTTGAATAACAACAATTCTTCAAAAACTCGAACTAGATGCATACATAGAAGAAGATACTAAGATGCCAGAAGATGAGCCAGAGAAAACAACCTAGAAAAGACACAACAACAAGGCTAAGAAAATCATAATTGATGCTGTTAAAGATCACATTCTCCCAACTATCTCAAAACTAACTACAGCTTATGATATGTTCAAGACCATTCAAAACTTATATGAAATAAATAATGCAAGAAGATTTCTCACTTTTAAACAACAATTAATGCATATCTACATGAACAAAGGAGAAACAATCACATCCTATTTCATGAGGATTTCAGAATTAAAAGACCTATTGTCAACTATTGATAATAATATAGATGATATGGAGCTATCTCTAATAGCACTTAAGGGGTTACCATCCAATTAGGAATCCTTTATTCAAGGCATTAGTGCTCATCTGACACTACCAAAATTTGATCAACTCAAGAATGATTGTTCTCAAGAAGAATCTCGACCAATCACAAGAGGATTGGGTCCATACAAAGGGGGAGAAATTCAAGCACTACATGCTAACACAAGAAAGAAAGGGAAGAAAAGGAAGTTCAAACGGAAGAGAGGAAATAATCACAAAAGGAAAGACTTGTCCAAGATTCAATGGTACAAGTGTGATAAATTTGGACACACTCACAGGTTCTGCCCAAAAAGAAAGAAAGCTCAAGCAACCACAGCTGAAGTCAAGGAAGTAGAGAATCCTCTATTTTTCTTATCCTTATCAAGTGAACTAAACTCAAAGAAACATATGTGGATAATTTATAGTGGATCATCTTGACACATAACTGGTTTTAGAGATCGATTTGAAACCTTTGAAGGCCACTCAACTAAAGAAGTTATAATAGGAGACAATTCTACCTATCTAGTGAAAGGAATTGGGACCTGCTCAATTCAATTAAGAATAGGAGTTACATTACAATTGAAATATGTTCTCTGTGTACCAGGTATCAAAAGGAATTTGGTCTCTGATTCAGGACTAGCTGATCAAGGATATCATGTCACCTTCCATGAAGATAAAGTTCTACTCTAGCCTAAAATCTCCAACATAAAGAATGTTATTCCTATAGGATCTAGAGATGGTAGTTTATACAAATTATGTAATACTCAAAAACAAGCACTAAATCATGAAGTATCAAACTCTAATGAAATTTGGCATAGAAGATTAGGACATCTTCGATTTAGTGCCCTACCTTCTATACAAAAAACTACCATAGGATTACCCAATCTAAAATCTGATCATGTTGGAACTTGTAAAGGATGTGCTCTAGGGAAGAACTCAAAAGGGTCCTTTCCCTCAAGTTAACACAAATCAAAAGTTGTACTACAACTTGTCCACACTGATTTGTGTGGTCCAATGGCATTACCATCACTAGGGGGATTCTTATATTACATGATATTTGTTGATGATTACTCTAGGAAAACTTGGATCTATTTCATAAAACTCAAAGAATCAAATGAAGTGTTATTGAAATTTAAAGAATTTAAGGCCCTAGTGGAAAATCAAATTGGGAAGAAAATAAATACTCTAAGATCAGATAATGGGGGTGAATATATCTCTAAAATTTTTAAAGAATTATGCATTTCTGTTGGGATTAAGAGAGATTGTATTGTACCTTATAATCCTCAATAAAATGGAGTTGCAGAAAGAAAAAATAGAACCATCATCGAAGCTGCAAAGCCATGATGCATGATCAAAATCTACGTATCTCATTTTGGGATGAAGCCTCAAATACAACTGTGTACATTCAAAATAGATGCCCTCATTCAATCCTAGAGAATATAACACCTAAAGAAGCCTTTACAGAAAATTAACCATATTTAATCCATCTAAAAATCTTTGGTTGCCATGTGTATATTCACGTTCCTAAAGAAAAGAGAACCAAATGAGAACCCTTTGGGAAGAAAGGCATATTTGTTGGCTACAGTGAAACCATTAAAGGATAGAGAGTCTATATTCTAGGACGAAGATCCATTGAAATCAGTAGAGATGTTAAATTTGAAGAAGATGCTTCTTATAAACTATCTTTAAGTGCAGAAGCTGATCTAACTGCAGAATCAGATGAAAATCCTACAATTACAAATCAAAGGGAGAATAGCATAGAAAATCATGAACTTCAATCACCTAATTTCAAGAATTCTAAAAATCCTAACAATAAGAAAAGACCACTGTGCGCAAGAAAGAGGATTGAAAAAAATAATGTGGAACTCGATGAAATCTTCAAAGAGAATAAGTAAACAAGAAGTCAATCATGCTATGTTTCCCTCATGACCGAACTTACAAAATCTGAACCATCAAATGTTGAAGAGGCTTTAACATGCCAAGCTTGGAAAGATGCAATGATTGAGGAATATCACTCTATTTGAAAAAATGATGTCTAGGACATTGTACCTAGACCAAAAGACAAATCAATTGTCTCATCAAAGTGGTTATTCAAAGTCATATATGCACCAGATGGTAGTATTGAAAAACACAAAGCCAGGTTCATTGCTAGGGGGTTCTCTCAAAAGGCTGGAATTGATTACGAAGAGACAATTTCTCCAATTTCCCGATATACTTATATAAGAACCATAATTGCCATTGCAACTTCCAAAGAGTGGAAGATACACCAAATGGACGTGAAGACCACATTTTTGAATGGTGTTGTTGAGGAAGAAGTATATATAGAGCAACCTAAAGGATTTTCTACATATGATAGAAATCTCTATGTGCATAGACTAATAAAAATCTCTCTATAGCCTTAAGAAAGATCCCAGGGCATGGCATGGAAGGATAGATAGTTATCTCTCCAAACTAGGATATTCCAAAAATGAAGCAGACTCTAACATATACTTCAAAATATCAGATGGTGACATGTTAATACTTGTTCTCTATGTTGATGACTTTTTGATAATAGGAGAAGATCACCTCATTGCAAAATGTAAACAAGATCTTGTGGCTGAATTCAACATAAAGGATCTAGGTCTACTACACTATTTTCTAGGCCTAGAAGTGTGGAAAAAAGAGAATTATATTTTCCTAAATCAAGGAAACTACACTACTGATATCCTGACCAGATTTGGTATGATAGATTGTAAGCCTCTATCCATTTCAATGGAAACAAACCTTCATAAGCTCAAAAGTGAATCACTAGATTCAAAACTTACAGATCCAACATACTATAGACAAATTATTGGATCTCTTATGTGTTTGGTAAACACTCACCCTAATATTTGTTACGCTACCAATGTGTTAAGTCATTTCATGTGCAAACCTAAGAAGATTCACCTAATGGTTGCTAAGCATAGTCTTAGATACTTGTGTGGCACTATTGGACTTGGCTTGAAGTATACAAATGTTGAAATACAACTCCAAGAGTATTCTGATTCCGACTAGGTAGGAAGTTCCATTGATCGTAAAAGTAGAACGGGGTGTTGGTTTAGTCTTAGATCAGCTACGATATCCTGGTTTTGAAGAAAATAGTTAGTAGTTGCTCAGAGTTCCACTGAACCCGAATATATGGCTTCCTCTATGGGAGCACATGAGGTAGTATGGTTAAATAAATTGCTAGTTGGACTATTTTGGAAGCCCCTAAACCCCACTATGATAATCAAAGCTCGATCAAAATTTCTATAAATCTAGTTTTTCATAATCGATCCAAGCATATAGAAATCCTATACCATTACATAAGAGATATGGTAGACAGAGATGTCATCAAATTGACCTACATCAACACTAAAGAGAAAAGAGCCGACATATTCACCAAACCTCTTGCATCGTTGAAAGTGGAGTACTTTAGAGGTAAACTTGATATGACTAAATTATAATAGAAATTTCTGATATCAATCTTAATCATATGTAATTGATATATTCATGAATATCTTGAATGCAATATTGCATGTATGTGTTATGTCATGGAAGGTGACGATCTTTCATGTGATGGAAGTGTAAGATCACTATTGAAAGGTGACGAATTTCACAATAGCCCGATCTATTATAAAGATTGACTACATTAAGTTTCTGTCCCAGAATGTGCCGAAAATCTTGATACTAAATTTTTTATGATGAGTTATTGAATTGTTATCATTAAATGATTGTTCTGAAATATGTCAAAAATTATGATAACAATCATATCATGATTGACTACATTAATTTTCTATCCCGGAATGTTTCAGGTATCATGATACTAAAATTATTTCACCTGTGATAATGACAATGTTACAATTATCACTAGAATCAAGGTTGTAATCTGATAAGACTTCAAGTAGTTGTTGTCTCAAAGTGATGGATATCAGATAATCCATATCTCTCTGAGATATGAAGTATTTCACTAGTAAGTGTTACTAAGTGAATCATCATGTCAAATAAATGTGTATATCTAGAATGTTGTTCCTTAAAACTGAATTATGAAATTCAATCCTCTTTTGCTAAGAGGGAGTGCTAAGGATATAGCTTCATTCGGATTGAAGAAAGTAATATATAACAACATTGAATGAAGGGTCATGTCCCCATAGGGTCATGACTCTACATGGCATAAGCCACGTAGAAGTCATGCCCCTATGTGGACTTGACTCTTCATATTTTTATTTATAGGCATCGACACTTGTTGTGAATTGAAACCAATAACTGTGGAAGTTTCATGAACTAGCAAGTTGCCAATATTATCATAGAAGATTAATAGTTAGAGTTATATATATATATAGACACATTGGAGGTAAAACATATTCATTGCAGTGATATAATTAAAGTCTATCCTCACTACATATTACCAGATTGTTGTATTCTCTATCTCTGATCTAAATTACTTAACACCCTTTACCAGGTTTTCCCCGTATAAATCTTGGTGTTGTGTGGATGGATTTTATTCTATGATTACTGTTTATGCTTGATTGGATTAACTATTATTTCAGTATTGTTGTTTTGAATTGATAATGCTTTCGGTAACCTATGACAACTAATTCAACCCCCTATAAGTTGTCCTTCGATTATCTGAATTGTCTAACAATTGGTATCAGATATTTGGTCCTCTTTGCAAAAAGCTTAACCACTTGAGGAAGATCCTATGGTGACTAACAGTTCAAGTTCATCTAGTTCTTTTGGAGCTATTTTTTGAAGGGATATACTGAAGCTTGAAGGAACAAATTGTACTGTATGGAAGATTCAGATGGAGAGTCATTTGAGATGTCTTGGCAAGGCGATTTGGGAGATCACATAGAATGGTGTCACACCCTTTAATCTGAGATCTGACAATCCTCCTCTATCAAACCTGGACAAAGATCTTGAGAATTATTGTAGAGAAAGAGAAGCCCTCTTTTGTACACTTTTTGATCAGCAAATTATGGGACTAACAGACAAATCATCTGAAAAGGTTATATGGGATAAATTGAAGACTCTTAATGAAGGTGACCCTACAGTGAAGGTTGCTAAACTTGATGGTTACCGAGTGAGATATAAAAATTTGAAGATGAAAGAAGATGAAAGGATTGCTACATTCATGGAAAGAGTAAATGAGATTGTTATAGGAATTCCATATTGTGGTGGAACTCTTAGTGAAGATGAGATTATTTTTAAAGTACAAAGAGCCCTACTATCAGCTTACAAAATGAAGGCTACTGTTATTAATGAGTTGAGAATAATGGCTAATACATCTATCAAAAGAGATCTTTGGTTGGGAAACTATCTTCTTTCAAGCTTGAGGAATTTTGACCTTCTAGAGCTGGGAAAAATAAACCTGCATTTCATACATCTACATCTACAATTGGTAAACAAGATTGGAGAGTTTTATATGCAAAAGAATTAGAAGATATGAAGAGAGAAGATGAAGAGTTTGAGAAAATTGAAGCACTATTTGCTAGAAGAGCACCAAAATGACTAGTAGGAAGTAAGTATGAAGGAAAACCACCTTTTAAATGTTTTGCATGTAATAAGATTGGTCATTTTGCATCTAGATGTCCTAAAAGGAATTTAAGATTTCAAGAAAGAGTTAAGAGATCATTTAAGCCTAATCAAAATAAGTATAGATTCAATTAAAGCAAATTATACTACATAGGGGATGAGGAAGGCATCACTGGTTTAGATGATGAACTAGTAGAAGACTCGAATAGTGGATCTGACAATGAGAAATAATGGGTATTCTTGGCTATCAAGGAAGATGATCCAACACTGCAAGAGAATATACTTAAGGAGAAGGCACTTGTTGCTAAAATTGAGGATAAGGATGAATGGGTAATTGACAATGGTTGTTCACATCATATGACTGGAGATAAATGAAAGTTTCTATCTTTGCAAAAAATTGATAATGGATTAGTTAGATTTGGAGATGACAAGGAATGTATGATTAAGGGAAAAGGAACAATATCATTGGATGGTAAGAACAATACTGACAATGTTTATTATATTGAAGGTTTGAAGCATAATCTTTTGAGTGTAGGACAATTGGTAGATAAGGGATTTCAATTACAATTCAAGGATGGTAGATGCAAAATCATTAACATATCTGGCTTGTAGATTGCAATCGGTATGCAGACAAAAGGTCACATATTTCATTTGAACTTCAGTGAGAAGACATGTTTGATTACATAGATTGATGAAATTTGGTTATGGCATAAAAGGTTGTGTCATGTAAATTTTGATTGCATTGTGAAGATCAATTCAACTAAGGTTGTTAGAGATATACCTAAGGTTATGAAGCCCTATAATCCGGTATGTAAAGAATGTCAAATGGGTAAACAAGTCAGAACCTTTTTTAGGAGTATACAAGATAAATCAAATGATGTTCTTGGTCTTATTCACAATGATTTGTGTGGCCCTATTAGAGTTAAAAGTTTTCATGGTGATATATATTTCATGCTAATCATTGATGATTATTCTAGAATAATGTGGGTTACATTTTTGAGAGAAAAATCTGAAGCATTTGAAAATTTCAAAATCTTGAAGGCTAAAGAGGAAATTGAGACAAGATTGAAGATTAAATGTTGGAGATCAGATCATCATGGAGAATTCACATCCACTAAGTTCAATAACTTTTGTGACAAGAATGGTATCAGAAGATAATTTTATGCTCCCTGGACACCTCAATAGAATGGAGTTGTGGAAAAGAAAAATAGAACTATCTTGGACACTGCTAGAAAAATGATGATGGAAGCTAATCTACCTCACATGCATTGGAGAGAAGCAATTAGTATAGCGGTTTTACATTTAACAAAGTACATATCAGTGGAGAAACAAGTAAGACACCTTATGAATGATGGTTTGACAATATAACTACAATTAAGTATTTCATAATCTTTGGCAGTAAATGTTATATCAGAAGAGATGATGCTATTGGGAAATTTGATCCTAGAAGTGATGAAGGTATATTTCTTGGTTATTCTAATGAAAGAAAAGCATATAGATGTTATAAAAAGAGATTGCAGAAAATAGTGGAGACTGCTAATGTCAAAGTAGATGAGCTCAACAAAAGTCAAAACAAAATTTATGAGAAGGAATCGGTAGTGGAAATGATTATATCTAAACCGGTAGCACCTTTATCAGAATAGAGAGTTGAACCAGTTACTCTAGCAACCTTAGAAAATTCTATAGTAACTGAAGAATGGGGAAGAGGAAAAAAGAGTCAGAAGACTCCTAGGTATGCGAGTTTGAATCATTCTGAAGATCTTGAATCATTGGGGATAAGAGAAATGGAGTGATAACAAGAAGAATACTTACAACTAATAAGGTATGTTTAATTTCACAATTTGAACTGGTATTAGTAATTGAGGCATGTAAAGATGAATTTTGGTTAAAAGCTATAGAAGAAGACTTAGATCAGATTCAAAAAAATAACACATGGACTTTGGTTCCTTGGCCTAAAAATAAAAATGTTATTGGAACTAAATGTGTTTTTAGGAATAAATTAAATGAGGATGGTAAAATTATAAGGAATAAGGCTAGATTGATTTATAAAGGATATTCCCAGAAGGAAGGAATTGATTATGGAGAAACTTTTGCACCTATAGCTAGGATTGAAGCTGTAAGATTATTTATTGTCTATACTGCTTATAAAAACTACAAGGTTTATCATATCGATGTTAAATGTGCATTCTTGAATGGGAATCTTGATGAGGAAGTTTATATTGAGCAACCTGATGGTTTTTCACTATCAAATGATACTGATATGGTTTACAAGTTAAGGAAAGATTTATATGGATTGAAACAATTACCTAGAGCATGGTATGCAAGGCTAGATAAATATCTTTTGAAGCTTGGTTTTACTAAGGGCAGTGCTAACAGTAATTTATATTGTATAATCAGTGATGATGATATACTGATTGTTGAAGTATTTGTTGATGACATTATTTTTGGAGGTAAAGATAAATTATGCATACAATTTTCTAAGAACATGGAGAAATAATTTGAGATGTCTATGACTGGTGAGATGAAATTTTTCTTAGGTTTATAGATTAGTCAGACTGACAAAGGCATTTTTATCTATCAAACTAAATATGCTAAAGAATTATTGAAGAAATTTGGTATGGGAGATTCTAAACCGGTAAGTACACCTATGGTTACAAGTGAGAAATTGACAAGGAAAGATGTTTTTGCATTGATAAATCCTACAGGATACAAATCTATGATTGGAGGTCTACATTATTTAACTCTGACTAGACGTGGCATTATGAATGTTGTTTGTATTGTTTCAAGATTTTAGAGTGATCCTAGAGAAAATCATGAGATTGCGGTGAAAAGGATATTTAGATACTTGAAAGGTACATCAAAATGTTGTTTGTGGTATCCTAAGCATGATAACTTGACTTTATGTGCATATATAGATGTTGATTGGGCTGGAGATGTTGATTATAGAAAAATTACTTCTGGTGGAGCTTTCTTTCTTGGAAAGAAGTTAGTTTCATGGATCAACAAGAAACAACCATGTACTTATTTATGCACTAGTGAAGCTGAGTATGTTGTTGTTGCTACTAATTGTACTCAAGTTTTATGGATGAAACAAATGTTGAAGGATATAAAGGTGGATTCTAATGCATCAGTAGCTATTCACTATGACAACTATGTTGTTATTGATATATCAAAGAATCTAATATTTCACTCCAAGACAAAGCATATATCTATCAAGTATAGCTTTTTGAAGGAGAAGGTGGAAGCAAATGAAGTTAAACTGGTTTATGTGAACAATAAAGAACATATTGCAGCTATTTTCACTAAACCTTTATCCAAGGAATCTTTTGACTACGTGAGAGATAGATTGGGGATTTCTGCCCCTCTGGCAGTGACTTGATTAATGCGATTTTGACATCAGTCTGTTATGCATTATTAGAAAGACTATTCATTCTGGTACAGATGTGGGATGCTACTACTCAGGGGGAGTATTCATCTTCCAGATTCAGAGGCTTATGGTTTTGCTTTGATATTTTTGTTAGATTTCTAGCATTAGTGTCAAAGGGGGAGAGATAGCGATGTGAAAAAGAAAGTCAAAACTTTATAGAGATTATTCATAGGGGGAGAGATATTGATATTTAGAGCTATATGCAGGAGATTGTTAGTTGTCTTCATCTTCCACAAGGGGAGACTTATTAGGCATTTCTTGGTACTTAGATGTTTTTCACATCTAGTATTGCCATCAATGCCAAAGGGGGATATTGTTGGCCATTTGGTGGAATGGATTATGTGCTTCATTGATGTTTTGTCATTGATGTCAACACTAGCTATTTGGATGCTTTATTGACACCCTTCTGGTCCAGTAGGTTGAGTGGTTTTTGGTTAACTTGTATCCAACATGATATGGTTAACTCCTGTATAATCTGGTAATAGAATTGGCTTGTTCATAATGCCTATACTCATATTTGGTGAGTTGGTTTCGGTTTGGCGATTGGATGTTATCCTACTTACACAAAAGATTGGTTTATGATTTCGGTGAGGGTTTCACTGGCAGATCTTTTGGTGGAGATCATTGATGCATTGTGTAATCGGTGTTGGTGCAACTTCTGATGGAGTTTCAGGATGTTGTTAGTAATCTTGTTCGATAAATGGTGTTTGGAGATCATTGTTGAAGCGTGTGGACCTATACTTGGTCCCGATTGATCTAGGTTATGGACCAACATTAATGTAATGTGTGGACAAGAATTATTGTTGTATTTATGGGATGTCTTTTGTGTTGGATATTATTTGTTATAATATAAGGATGACATGGTTTGTAATGATGTAATTTATTTATTGTCTCATAGCTGACCTGATTGTTTATGGTCGAGGGTTTGTATAAATAAGATGTAAGATCTCATTGTAGATCACCGTGGTTATTGTAAGAGGTCATGGTCAAGGAATGTAATGTGCAAATATTGTAATATCATTTAGATAGAGGATTTGGTCGATCAATGGAGATCAAGTTGGGTTTGTAAGAGGATTTAGCCATCTAGTATTGAGCTTAACTGGAACTATGCTCAGGCATAGGAGATGCTATATTTTACAGTTCAACACTTCTTTGTATTGTAGTCCGGATTTGTGTGTAGTCAGTGAGACTCCTTTTATGATGAGCAGTGTGCTCTAGGTTGCTGGCCTTCTTGCAAGTGCATGCCCCTTTATTGTAAATTCACATACTTACTACAAAAGTATTATCTGGTTGTAAACAAAGCATGGAGGGTTTGGTAACCTTAAGAAAAATATACTGATTATGTGATTCTCTTCCACCCCTCTGCCAACTAAGTCAAAATTATGGCTAAAAAAAGACGACAAGAAAGATAAAGAGTGGACATAGGTTTCCACTAAGAACAAAAGAAGAAGAAAACAAATGTGGGAGGCAACAATAAGGCTAGAAGACCTTTTTTGAGAGACATTAGATAGAAGGATGCAGAATGAGAGGTAGTAGTAGCGAAACAAATAACCCTAGATGGGCTCTCAGAAAATAAATAGAATAAAACTTTATAACCCCTAAGTTGAGTCTGTCTCTATTCAAGTGAGCAAATTTGATTTTCTCTGGATTTGGTTTTTATGAAAGTTCTCTCCTAAAATGTTTAGGGTTTGAATATCTCAATAAAAAAACATATGTTAAGATGTAAGCTAACAGAATAAAATTTGGATATTTTAGTGATTCAAGAGACTAAAATGAATGAGGAGAATTTCAATAAGGCTACTAACTCCTCCTGGGATGCTTCCTTCTTCATAAATTGTGACTCTAATGGTGCTTCTGGGGGAATTGCCACTCTCTGGAACCCTAATTTTTTTGAAGGCTCATTGATTCACTTTGAAAAAAATTGTCTTTTTATTAGGATGAAAGATCTTAGATCCCCCCTCCAATGGTACCTTGTTAATGTTTATGCCCCTAATGCTAGGTTCCCTAGAGCTCAACTCTGGTCCACTCTATTTTGTCTCATTGGGAATCAAAATAATGACTCATGGATGGTTGGGGGAGATTTCAATTCCCCTTTGTACCCTTCTGAGAAAGCTAGTGGTTGTGAGGACTACTTGGATAATATGATTGATCTTGTTTATTTCATCTCCCCCTCTAATTGGTGTTATGGGAACCATTTGTTTCAGGTTCAGTTAGATAGGGTGTTGGTGTTTACTAATTGGGAGAACTTTGATTCTTTCTCTCTTTTCTCCTTCCCTAGACCGAGGTTTGATCATAATGATATCCTTTTGGTGATGGATGGCCCTTGTGATCATAAATATTACCCTTTCAGGAATGAGATAATGTGGTCTCATTTCCTGGATTTCATAAATATCTTTGAACAAAAAAAGGCCATTATCTCTAACTTGGGGAATATTTAGAGTAATATTGAAGAGAAGAGTGCACTGGAAAAAGAACACGAAGAGGAAGAGGATTTGAGAAATCAATGACTTCTTTGTAATAGAAAGGAAGAGGTGTTTTAGAAACATAAATCAAGGATATAGTGGCTAAATGAAGGTGATAAAAACACTAAGTTCTTCCACTAATCTACAATAAAGAACAAAAGTAGAAATAGAATAAGGAAACTCTTCAAAGAGGATGGTACTACGGTGGAGGATGAGGATGAAATGGCTACTCTTCTAATTGATTTTCTTATCTCAAACACTCCTAATGGCCAAAATGGTCTCCAAGACCCCCACAAACTCTTGGATGTTATCCTTAAAGTTATTAGGGTCGAGGATTTATCTAAGCTGACTGAAAGGGTCACCTTGTAGGAGGTGCAAACTACTTTATTCACCTTTGCCCCATGTAAGGCCCTGGGGCCAAATGGGTTTCCCCCTACCTTCTAACATAATTGGGATATTGTGGGAGCTGATGTCTTCAATGTAGTTAAGGACTTCTTCAGAGCAAATAAACTCCTTAAACAAGTCAGTGCTACTTTCATATCTTTAATCCCTAAACATGATAATGTTGTTTCCACCAAAGAATTCAAACTTATTAGTCTTTGTAAAATGATGTACAAGGTCCTCTCCAAAGTGCTTCTCAATATAATAAAACCCATTCTTGATAAGTTAATCTTTGGTAATGAGAAATGTTTTTTGAAAGGGAGACACATTCTTGATGTTGTTATTGTGGCTCATGAACTTGTCTACTCGATGCAGAACATCAAAGAACCCACCATGGATTTCAAAATTTATATCTTTAAGGCCTACAACAAGTTTTCTTGGGACTTCCTCTTCAAAGTCCTTGGAAGATTTGGGTTCAAAGTAATATTCTGAAGAATGATAGAAAAATGTGTTTGTACCCTAAAATTTTTTGTCCTTCTTCATGGGAGCCCCAAGGGATACTTCCGTGGTGAAAAAGGGGTTTGCAAGGGATATTGGTTTAGGGAAATCTCATGACTAAGATAATCAGGGCAATGAAGTCCTAAAGGGTACATATGGGAATGTGATCTTTCAATCTATGTAATAGGATAGTTTTGTTTGGTTGATTTTTGTAATAAAACCCACTTTGTTACCCAATGACATGGATTTGACAAGTTGATAATCCACCATAGGCATATGGGCCTAGGGGTATTTAGTTGATTATTGTTTAGGTTTTTATGTGTTGGAGGTGTCTTAGGAAGATTTAAGATATGTTGAAACAACTCTAGGTAGGCGGACTTAACATGTGTCAAAGTTGCACAAACATGACAACTTTGTTAGGACCTAGAGACAACTGAGAGGGGTGGTGAATCAGTTGTCTAATAATTTCAACCCAAATATAAGTTAACTAAACTTGATAGTTAATACTGGTAAACCAAACTTAATATCGATAAATAGATTAACAATTAATAACAGTATCAGTGAAACTTAATGCATGAAACAGAATGAGAAACAACATCCACAACACAACATAGATATTTGTATGTGGAAACCCTATAAGGGGAAAAACCACAATGGGAAACCTTACCCACAATCAGATGATACTACTAGAGATAGTATATGTTTACAAATGGGGTTTGCACATGCAGAAAGGCCAACTGCCTAGAGCTCACTCAATCACAAAATAGGAGTCACACTAACTACAATTGGATAATTAAATCTAATGATAGTGTACTACTCAAAGTAGCATCTCCAATGCTAGATTCAGTACCGATTAAGCTCTGATTATCTCCTTTAAACCTTTCTTGAGTCTTCAAATGATATTTACATGAGTAGCTCTGCTTATATTCACATATACCAAATATCAAAACCTTACAATACCTTATTACATCACATCACCATATTAATCTCACAATTAAGATCTTACATATATACCAAAACCTAAGAGCAAATGTGTAGGTCAACTTACTAAGATTAATATAATAAAATCTATTACAAGTAAGTCAAGATGCAATGCATCATGTCGGCTCAACAACAATGTTAATTTATTAAACCATCTCCATAACATGTCATGCTGATCTAGAATAGATAATGCATGTCGGTCTATAACCTAGACCAATTTGCTGATAACAACAAATATGTCAACCCGATTAGACCAATAACCAAATCTCCAAGACCAAGTGTCCAAACCATATTTTGGATATAGCCAAGTGATCTCCAGATGATAACAAGTCATCCTTAGTGCTAGTGAATAATATAACATGTCGGTGAACCAAATACCGGTGACTGTGCGTAAGTCACTGAACTTGCCGGTGAACATAATGTGTTGATTCAACATAACCAAAGATCTCCAGAAGGATAAGTATTGATAAGTGTTGAAATCAATGACAAAACTAATGCAACATATCCATAATACCAAGAATCTCCCCCTTTGGCATTGATGGCAACACAAGATGGAAAAACCATCTAAGTGCCAAAGCAAAAATGCCAATAAACCAAAAAACAACAATCTCCATAATAGATCAATACCAAAAATTAAAATACAAATGTAGAGAGTAAAAATCTCTCCCCCAATGAATAATCTCTCCCTAAAGGATAATATGTTTTGCCATATATATCTCTCCCCCTTTGACATCAAATGCCAAAGCAATATAAATACCAGATTCAACCAGTTCATAGAGCCAACTTATCCAACTAATCCCCCTAAGAAGTAGTTGTCCTCCATCAAAGCCAAAAAAATGTTTCTGTGTAAGTTCTATCGGTTTGATGCCAAGCATCAACTATCTAAGTCTCTGTCAGTGAGAGTATAACCCCAAGCTATTCTCTCATATATTCAAAAGTTTCCTTAGGAAAAGGCTTAGTAAAGATGTCTACAATCTTCTCTTTAGTATTCACATAAACCAATTTCACTTCTTTTGCTTCAAAATTCTCTTTTAAAAAACTGTATTTGATAGAAACATGTTTAGTTTTAGAGTGAAATATCAGATTCTTAGATATATCAATTGCTGCTAAATTGTCACAATAGATGATTATGGGTTCTTTATGTTTTACCTTTATGTCCTTCAACATTTTCTTAATCGATAATACCTGAGTACAATTATTTTCCCCCACAACATATTTTGATTCTACAATTGATAATGAGGTACAATTCTGGTTCTTGCTCAGCCATGAAATCAATCTACTACCAAGAAAGAATTCCTCACTAGTGGTGCTCTTTCTGTCATCTACATCTCCTACCCAATTAGCATTGGTGTATGCACATAACTCAAAATTGTCTTTAGGATACCATAAACCAAGATTTGTTGTGCCTTGTAAATATTAGAAAATTTCTTTCACTGTCGATTCATGATTTTCTCTAGGATTACTCTGAAATCTTGAAATAATACACACTGCAATCATTATATCAGGTCTTGTTTGTGTGAAATACAGTAAACCTCCAATCATAGATTTGTATCTTGTCGGATTAACAGGAGATGAATCATCCTTCAATGATAGTTTATCAATTGTAGTCATAGGAGTACTTACCGGTTTAGAGTTTTCCATACCAAATTTCTTCAATAATTCCTTCAAGTACTTTGATTGACATAAGAATATAGCTTTATTAGTCTGTGAAGTCTGCAATCCTAAAAGGAATTTTATCTCCCCAATCATAGACATTTCAAATTCTTCCTACATCTTATTAGAAAAGTCTTTACACAATCCATCTTCTCCTCCAAAAATGATGTCATCAACAAAAACTTCAATAACCAAAATGTCTTCATTAGTCACTTTGAAATATAAGTTGTTGTCAACATTACCTTTAGTGTAACCAAGTTTCATAAGATATTTATCCAATCTAGCATACCAATCTCTAGGAGCTTGCTTCAATCCATATAGAGCTTTCCTTAACCTACAAACCATATCTTTATCATTTGTCAATGAAAATCCATCAGGTTGTTCAATAAAATTCCTCTTCAAGATCACCATTCAAAAATACACATTTAACATCCATTTGATATACTTTATAGTTTCTGTGTGCTGCAAATGCAAGAAATAGTCTAACTACCTCAATTCCAGCTATCGGTGCAAAGGTTTCATTGTAATCATGTCCTTCTTTCTGTGAATATCCCTTACAGAATAATCTTGGTTTGTTTTTTATTACCTTACCATCTTCATTTAGTTTATTTCTGAATACCCATTTAGTTCCAATTACATTTTTATTTTTAGGTTGGGGAACCAATGTCCATGTATTGTTCTTTTCAATTTGTTCTAATTCATCTTCTATAACCTTATCCAATGTTTATCTTCACATGCCTCAATAATAGATGCTGGTTCAATTTGAGAAATTAAACATACCTCTTCATTTTTTAGTCTTCCTCTTGTCATAACTCCTTGATACTTATTCTCAATTATCTGACTTTTCGAGTGATTCAATCTTACATACCTAAGTGTATTCACTTGCTTCTGTTCTTCAGTCACTGTGGAATTCTCTGATGATGCCAGTGTGATTGGATTAATATTTTGTACTGGTGCATTTTGTATAGGTTCATTTGTGATTAGCTCAACTACCGGTTCAGAATTCATAAACCTTGAATTTCTTCTAAAGTGTTCATCAATCTTCACATTTGCACTCTTAGTGATTTTCTGCAATCTCTTATTAAAACATTTATATGTTTTTCTTTTAGATGAATACCCAAAAAATATTCCTTCATCACTTCTAGGATCAAATTTAGAAATATACTCATATCTCCTAATGTAACATTTGCTTCCAAATATTTTGAAGTACTTAAGAGTAGGAATATTACCAAACCATAGTTCATAGGGTGTCTTACCGGTTTCACCTTTGATGTGAACTTTGTTGAAAGTGTAAACCATTGTATACACTACTTCTCTCCAATACATGAGGTAGATTTTCTTTTGATATCAGGCTTATAGTTGTATCCAGAATAGTTATATTCTTACTTTCCATAACTCCATTTTGCTGAGGTGTCTGGGGTGCTAATAGTTGTCTACTAATTCCATTCACTTCACAAAATGTATTGAAATCCTTAGATGAAAATTCACCTCCTTGATCTGATCTTAAATATTTGATTTTTTTGTCGGTTTCATTCTCTACAAGTGCCTTGAATAATTTAAATTTCTCAAAAGCTTCTGATTTCTCCCTAAGAAAAGTAACCCAACAAATTCTAGAATAATCATCAATGATTAGCATAAAGTATCTATCTCCCTATAGACTTCTTGTTATTGTCAGACCACATAAGTCAGTATGAATTAAATCAAGAACTCTTAAAAGTTGTTCTAACTTTCTTTCCCATTTGACATTCCTTACATACTAGATTATGAGGTTTTACAATCTTAGGTAAATCCCTTATTGCCTTCGATGAACTAATCTTCACAATACAATAAAAATTTACATGATAGAGTCTTTTACGCCATAACCAACTTTCATAAATGTGTGTAATCAAGCATGTCTTTTCAATGTTATTCAAATGAAAGATATTACCTCTAGCCTGATTACTAGTTGCAATTTCCAAACCAGTTCTATACATGATTTTGCATTTACCATTCTTGAATTGTAACTAAAATCCTTTTTCAACTAATTGACCAACACTTAAAAGATTATGCTTCAAACCTTCAACATAATAAATATTGTCAGTATCATGCTTACCATCAAAAGATATAATGCCTTTTCCTATGATCAAGAAAGCTTTGTCATCTCCAAATCTTACTAGACCTCCATTGTATTTTGAAAATATAAGAATTTACTTTTATCACCAGTCATGTGATGTGAACATCCAAAATCTATAATTCATTCATCATTTTCTTCAATTTTAGTTGTCAGGGTCTGCTCTACTGGTAGAACATTAGGTGTCAGTTGATCTTTTGTTATTGCAACAAAAGCTCATCCATTATCTCCTGGTTCTTCATTAGAATCATCAATAATTCCTTCATCAGCATAGTAACATGATTTATCTCTATTCTTCTTAAATCTGTATCTCTGATATTCAGGGTTGGGCTTATATATTCTTTTAGCTTCTTCTCTCAATCTTGAATGTCTATCCGGACATCTAGATACCATATGACCAATTTTATTACAGTTAAAACATTTAACAGGTTCTTTACCTTCATACTTACTTCCAATAGGACCTTTAGGCATTTTCCTTGCAAATAGTGCTTCAAGATCTTCAAGTTCTTCATTTTCCCTTCTGATGTCTTCAATTTCTCTTGCATAAAGTGCTTTCCAATAAGATTTATCAGTTGATGATGAAGATGTTATAGATGATGATGCTTTGAAAGCTAAATCTATCTTAATTGTAGAAACAAGACCAAATTCCTCAAGCTCAAATGCTGAAATTTTTCCACCCAAGGCATCTTTAGATATTGAGGTATAAGGCATAGTTCTTAACACATTAATAGCAGTTACTTCAATTTGTATACCGATGGAAATGCTCTTAAAAATTTAGAAATAATTTCATCTTCACTTAAGGAACCTCCACAACATTGTATTTCCTTAACATTTTCATTAACCCTTTCCATAAAAGAAAAAATTCTTTCATCTTCTTCCAGTTTCAAATTTTCATACCTAACCCAAAAGAATTCTAGTTTTACAATTTTTAAAGTGGAATCACCTTCATTCAATGTCTCTTATTTATCCCAAATAGATTTAGCAGTACTTCGGTCTGATAGTCCCATGATTTGCTAATCTGACAAGGTACTCAAAAGTCTAGGTGGATTAGGTTGACCTGGTGTAGGACCAACATAACCATTCTGTGTAACATCCCATATGTCTTTTATAATGCAATTCAGATGTGTCTCCATTCTGATCTTCCATATACCATAGTTAGTTCCATCAAGTTTTGGACTGTCCTTCCTAAAATAGTTAGTTGCCATAAAATCTCCTCAAGTTGTTAAACTTTTGCAAAAAGTGGACTTAGCTTTGATACCAATTGTTAGGACCCATAGGCAACTGAGGGGGGGGTGAATCAGTTGTCTAATAATTTTGACCCAAATATAACTTAATAAAAATTGATACTTAATACCGGTAAACCAAACTTAATGCTTGTAAACAGATTAACAATTAATAATAGTACCAGTGAAACTTAATACATGAAACAGAATGAGAAACAATATCCACAACACATAACACATATATATGTACGTGGAAACCCTATAAGGGGAAAAACCAAGGTGGGAAATCTTCCCCACAATTAGATGATACTACTGTAGATAGTATGTGTTTACACATGGGGTCTGCAGATGCAGAATGGCCAGCTGCCTAGAGCTCACTACTCAATCATAAAATAGGAGTCATGCTGACTACCATTGGATGATTAAATCCAATGATAATGTACTACTCAAAGTATAATCTCCAATGCTGGATTGAGTAATAGTTAAGCTCTGATTATCTCCTTCAAACCTTTCTTGAATCTTCAAATGATGTCTGCACGAGTAGCTCTTCTTATATTTGCATATACCAAATATAATAACCTTACAATACCTTATTACATCACATCACCATATTAATCTCACAATTGAGATCTTACATATATACCAAAACCTAAGACCAAATGTGTAGGTCAACTTACTAAGAATAATACAATAAAATCTATTACAAGTAAGTCAAGATGTGATGCATCATGTCAGCTAAACCACAATGTTAATTGATTAAACCATCTCCATAACGTGTCATGCTGAATTGGAATAGATAACACATGTCGGTCCATAACCTAGACCAATTTTCTGGTAACAAGAAATATGTCAACCTGATTAGACCAATAACCAAATCTCCAAGACCAAGTGTCCAAACCATGTTTTCGACATAGCCAAGTGATCTCTAGATGATAACAAGTCATCCTCAGTGCCAGTGAACAATATAACCTATCTATGAACCAAATACCAGTGATAGTCCATAGGTCATTGAACTTGTTGGTGAATATAATGTGCCAGTTCAACATAAAAGAAATCTCCAGAAGGATAAGTGTTGATAAGTGTTGACATCAATGACAAAACCAATGCAACATATCTATAATACCAATAAAATTTTGCTTACAAATAGATACTTCCTTCCAATGATCACCTCAGTTCAAAAGGCGACTAATGACCATTGAGTATGGTATAAAATTTCATTCCCAATCATCATATAGGGGAGAGAAGAGCTTTGTAAGTAATTGGCATCATTGAAGCAATAGAATTCTAAGAATTTCCTGCAATTTTCTTATTCTACATGGTGTACCATACTATATGGACATTTTTGAATTATGAAACTAGTAGGATGTGTTAGTTTGGCCAATCACCTTTCATATACATCAATTATGAGGTCCTAATTCACAAAGATAAGGGATAAACCTGCAATTTTCTGCAAGTGGTCTAGATTTGACAGTTTTGCCTAGGGTTTCATAAAGAAATGGCCTCATCTTGCTAATCCTTCATTGGTGGTCCATGGATTTGGAGGAGATGCATGTATTGCCAGTGTATTTTAGGACTTTGAAATCCTTTTTTAGGTTGGGATTGGTTGGAGGTAAGGGTTTGATGCATTAAGGTGGGCAACTCCATGTGGCCATCGTGTAAGTGCAATAAAAAGGGTCACACATCAGGTGCTAGGGGTCTAATCATGACCTAAAACTTAGGAATTGGTTGATTTACCATGTCATAATAGTTCCTCTTATTCTATTTTGATAAGATAAGGTCTATGCCTACCCTCTCCTTTGTAAAATAGGCCTAATTGGGGCTAATAGGTCTCATAACTAAGATAGGGTTTGGAATCTTACATTCCCAAACTATCTTAACCCTTGGGATATGTTTAGTAACTCTCTAAAGGGTATCCAAATATGGAATTATTTGTCTAGGTCCTTTGGAGAAATAAGGAGTTAATTGTGGAAAACTGGTCTGGTGGGGCTATAAGGATTAGTAGGCCTTATTGTAGTAGCAGTCTCAAACCACTAAAGGGAACCTAATTTGTTGATTTTAAGGAGTCTTCCTGACCTAAGGTACTTCAAACCAAACCATATATAAGAATTGGTGAATTGGAGAGTGGACCAACCCATTGTTAGGCTATAGGGCCCTTAAGAGTCACTAGAAGACCTTATGAAGAACTCAATGAAAGTGTCCTTGTGATGAAGATTTTAGGAAGGGAGAGATGTGGGACTTGTCAAATTGATCTTTCTTGACCCCTTAAAGTATTTTAGGATTTCTAGAGTCCTTGGTTTGTCCTTGGATTAGGGGAGCCTACCCTATACCTATACCAGAGGTCTGCATCAAATTGGTATCGAAGCGTAGGAGGAATCCTTTTGGGAAGGAGAATAGTAGATGTCAGTAGAATAATTAGAGGGTGAAGATAGAAACATGTCTCCATAGGTGACAAATTTGGAATTTTCTAGGATGGTGCAAGAAAATAGAGAAGAGAATGATCAGCTTAGAAAGTTGATAGAAAACTTGGAAGGCAAACTAGAAAGAGGAGGACTTGATGGCTCAGAGTAAGTGGGAGAAGAAGAGGAGAACCCAAAATGGAAAGAAGAAGAGGAAGTTCCTATAGAGCATAGGTATCTGGTCAATGCCTTGAAGTTTGTGGAGAGGAGGACCATGGACCAAAAATCAAATCTCCCTATTTTTTAGTTGGAAGATAGATGTCAATGGAGTGATGGACTGGATAGAGTCCTTGAAGAACTTCCTTCAATGTGAAGACATTGCTGACAACCAAAAGGTGAAGATTGCCAAGTCAAAAATGCAGAGAGAAGCCTTGACATGGTGGAATTTTGTGCAAGGAGAAAGAGTAAAAGAGGGAAGAGGAATGATCACCTCTTGCAAGAAGATGATTGCAGAGATCAATGGAATATATGTACCTAAGGACTCTGAAGTCCAATTACACAAGAGAAGGCAGAATCTCAGACAGAAAGAGATGGATGTGTGTGCCTATACTGAAGAGTTTCAGAAATTGAGTATAAAGTCTAAGAAGGCTGAAGATGAAAGTGAAAGAGTGGCAAGGTATCTAAACGGCCTAAGGTGGAACATACAAGAAGAGTTGAACCTCTTGTACCTTGACACTATTTGTAAATGCTATCAACTAGCATTAAAGGTGGAGTATAAGTTTAAAAGAAGGCAAGAGTACAACAGTAGAGGAAGGGATAAGCAACCAAGAGGAAGAAGAAACTTCAAAGGGAGAGGATCAAATTTTTAATTCCAAGGAGAGAGAAGTCAAGAATCCTCAAGGAATGACAACAACAATAAAGGCAACTACAGAGGGAGAAGGCCTAATTTTAGAGGTAGATCATCAAGAAGAGGAGCAGGATCAATAAGGTGTTTTAACTACAATCAAGAGGGACACATTGCTAGTAGATTCCCAAAGAAGATGGGGTCTAGTTCCCAAGGAGAAAGGAGATCCGACCTAACCCAAGAATCAGATTACCAAGGTGGGGGTAAACCTGATTCATATGGCTATTTAGAGATAGGAGAGACATTAATGTTGAGAATAACCCTTTAGAAGGTACCAATACCTGTGTAGCCACCTTAGAGGAAGTCTATCTTCCGCACCACTTGCCAATCAAGAGGAAAGGTATGTAAAGTTTTGATTGACTCAGGGTCTACTAAGATTTTTCATCAATAAAAATGGTAGAGAAGTTTAAATTGAGGAGGATACCCCATCCATAGCCCTATAAAGTGTCTTGGATCACAAAGGGGAAAAAAACACTTGTAGAGGAGCAGTCATGGGTGTAATTCCAGATAGCTGCATATAAAGATAAGATTTTGTTTGATGTTATTAACATGGATGCTTGTCACCTCTTGTTTCGAAGACCATGGTAGTATGACCTCAAATAACACCATGATGGTTTTAGGAATACCTACTCAATCACCAAGAATGACAAGGTCATAGAGCTACTGCCCCTGTTTGAAAACAATGAAGAACAAAAAGAGAATGAGTCCAAAGTAATGATGATAGAAGGAAAACCATTCCTCAAAGAGATAAATATGGAAGATGGAATATGTTTTGGTTTGCTTCCAATACCAATGTCAAAGGAGAAGCCTACTGCAGATGACAGGACATAAGGAAAGGAAATGGATTTCAGTCCGAAAGTGAAGGAGATCATTGGTAGATACCAAGGAATAGTTGCAGATGGAGTGCCAAGGAGTCTGCCGCCAGTGAGAGAGATTGGTCACTGTATTAACTTGATCCCAGGGGATACATTTCCTAACAAGGCTGCATACAAACTCACACCACAACAAAATGAGGAGATGGCAAGGAAAATTCAAGAGTTGCTAGACTCTGACTTGATTGGAAAGAGCCTCAGCCTATGCGCAGTCCCTATAGTTTTCGCACCCAAAAAGGTTGGAACATGGAGGCTTTGTACTGACTTAATAGCTCTCAACAAGATCACCATAAGGTATAGATTTCCAATGCCTAGGATAGAGGATTTTCTTGATTGTTTGGGGGGTACAAAATATTTCTCTAAAATTGATTTAAAGAGTGGATACCACCAGATTAGAATTAGGCCTAGTGATGAGTGGAAAGCAACCTTGAAAACAAATAAAGGGTTGTATGAGTGGAAGGTTATGCCATTTGGATTTTCTAATGCCCCAAGTACATTCATGAGACTCATGAATGAAGTTTTGAAAGAATTCATAGGGAAGGTTGTAATAGTGTATTTGGATGACATACTAATATTTAGTAGGACAAAGCAAGAGCACTTGAGGCATCTAGACATGGTTTTGAGAAAATTGAGCGAAGAGGAATTGATGATCAATATGGAGAAGTGCTTGTTCATGCAGGAAAAACTCACCTACCCTGGATTTTTGATCTCTAAAGGTCACTTGAAGATGGATTGGGATAAGGTAAATTCAATTCTCTTTTGGCCTATTCCTAGGACTATTGGTGAGGTTAGGATTTTCCATGGATTAGCCATATTTTATAGAAAGTTCATAAGAGGTTTTAGTCAGATATGTGCTCCAATGTTGGAAACCATAAAAGGTGGTCAAAAGTGTAGGTTCTCTTGGACAAAGGAGGCAGATGAGGCATTTCAAACTCTCAAGAAAAAGGTAGCTCAACAATCGGTACTTGCCTTACTTGATTTTAATAAGGTGTTTCATATTGAATATGATGCTAGTCATGTGGCCATAGGAGCAGTCATAAGCCAAGAAGGCAGACCTATAGCATTCTTTAGTGAAAAGATCAATGAGGAAAAGAGACAATATTCTTCTTATGACCTAGGAATGTATGCATTAGTTTAGTATTTGAAAAAATGGAGGCACTCTTTGCTACCAAACGAATTTGTGGTCTATAATGACAACCAAGCCTTGAGTTTCATTAATAGTTAAGAAAATTTAAGCCATAGGCATATGAAATGGGTAGAATCCCTCCAAGCCTACACCTTCTCCATCAAACACAAGAAACGAGTAGCCAACAAAGTGGTTGATGCACTAAGTAGAAGAGTGTTAACCGTATCTGAAATCCAATTGGAAACCATTGGGATTAATGCATTGAAAGGTATGTATGCTGCAAATGAGGAATTCAAGGATATCTACAAGGTGTGTATTAAATTTGATGAAAGGTATCATGTGGAATTTTTTGTTTTTCTTATTCAAGATACACTTCTCTTCAAAGGAGGGCAATTGTGTATACCAAGGTGGTCAATAAGGACTAATATCATCAAGGAAAAGCATAGTGGGGCTATGGTAGGTCATGTTGTCTTGGACAAGACACTTGAATTTGTAAGGAGGCACTACTTTTGGCCCAAATTGCAAGTTGATGTAATAGTTTGTAGACACATGCACCATTTTCCAAAAGGCAAAAGGAAGAAGCACCAATGTTGGTCTCTATCAACCCTTACCCATTCCCTCAATACCTTGGGAAAATGTGTCAATGGACTTTGTAATCGGTGTACCTAGAACACAAAAAGGGTTTGATAGTGTATTTATCGTAGTGGATACGTTTAGTAAAATGGCATATTTATTGCTATGTAAGTCCACTAGTGAGGCATCTTGCATAGCATATTTGTTTTTCAGAGAAGTAGCAAGGATCCATGGACTCCAATTAAATATAGTGTCTCACAGGGATGTCAAATTTGTTGGTCATTTTTGGAGAACCTATGGAGGAAACTTCACACCAATCTGTCCTTCTCATCAACCTATCATCCACAAATGGATGGATAGACAGAAGTAGTAAATGGATCATTAGGGAATTTTTTGAGATGCCTTACAAGATAGCATGGTGAAAAGTGGGATTCAATTTTATCCCAGGCCGAGTTTTCCTATAATGACACTGTAAACAAAAGCATAGGGAAGTCACCATTTCAGATTGTGTATGGGTTACATCCAAGAGGGGTATTGGAGTTGAGAAAACTACCCCATATGGAACCCATAAGTGTAGATGCTGAGAGGTTTACTAAAGCCATAAAGGAAGTCCATGAGTAGGTCAAGATGCAATTTCAAAAGTCATCAGACAAGTACAAGGAACATGCAGATCAGAAAAGGAGAGAATTACAATTTCAGATTGGAGATTTGGTTTGGGCAAATTTGAAGAAGGAAAGGTTTCCCAAGGGAAAGAACACTAAGATGATGCAAAGGAAAGTAGGACCATGTCAAA
This sequence comes from Cryptomeria japonica, assembly GCF_030272615.1. Lineage (NCBI taxonomy): Eukaryota > Viridiplantae > Streptophyta > Pinopsida > Cupressales > Cupressaceae > Cryptomeria > Cryptomeria japonica. The sequence goes on from NW_026729280.1 coordinate 58,350, forward strand.
TCTTGAAGAAGTTTGGCAGAAATATCTATGAAATTCAAGTAACACTTGACTTTGGCGTATCTCCTATTTTTAATGTTTGTGATCTAACTCCTTTTAAAGGTGATTCTAATGCAAGTAACTCACAACAAGTCCTAGAAGATGCAGCAGATATAGATCTTCCCAAACATGAGCCACCTAAAATTGAGAAAGTGTTAGACACCAAGATTGTAAAGAAGGCTAGAAGCAATGAGTAAAAATAGTACTTGGTCAAATGGAAAGGATTACCAGACTCTGAAGCCATTTGTTTGGATGAAGATCAGATCAAGAAGAGTGACACTACATTACATGACCTCATCTCTCGTGGACTTGAGATTCATTCACCCTAGGAGTATGGTGTAGGGGAACCTCGTGACTAAGATAATGAGGGAAATAAAGGGATAAAGGTCACATTTGGGAATCTAACCTTTCAATCTATTTATTAGGATAGTTTTGTTTGGTTGATTTTTGTAATAAACCCCACTTTGTTACCCAATGACATGGATTTGGCAAGTTGATAAGCCACCATGAGCATATGGGCCTAGGGGTATTTAGTTGATTATTTTTTAGGTGTTTATGTGTTGGAGGTGTCTTAGGAATTTTTAAGACATGTTGAAACAACTCTAGGCAGGCGGACTTAACATGTGTCAAAGTTGCCCAAACATGACAACTTTTGGCTACAAATAGAAACTTCCTTCCAATGGTCACCTTAGTTAAAAATGTGGTTAATAACCATTGTAAGGTATAAAATTTCATTCTCAATCATGATTGAGGGGAGATAAGATCTTTGTAAACAATTGTCATCTTTGAAGCAATAGAATTCAGAGAATTTCCTGTAATTTAGTTATTTTGCACAGTCTATCGTATTGTACAGACATTTTGGAATTAGAAGAATAGTGGGATGTGTTAGTGTGGCTAATCACTTTTCATATGCATCAAGTCTGAAGTCCTAATTCACCAAGACAAGGGAGAAACCTGCAATTTTCTACAAGTGGTCAAGATTTGACAGTTTTGCCTAGGGTTTCATAAAGAAATGGCCTCATCTTGCTAATCCTTCATTGGTGGTCCACGGATTTGGAGGAGATGCAAGTATGGCTAGTTTATTTTAGGATTTTGAAATTATTTTTCAGGTTAGGACTAGTTGGAGGCGAGGGTTTGATGCATTAAGATTGGTGACTCCATGTGGCCACTATGCAAGTGCAATAAAAAAGGTCTCACATTAGGTACAAGAGGTTTGATCATGGCCTAAAACTTAGAAATTTGTGGATTTACCATGTCCTAAGAGTTCCTCTTGTGCTGGTTTGATGAGATAAGGTTTGTGTCTACCCTCTCCTTTGTAAAATAGGCCTAATTAGGGCTAATAGGTCTCCTTACCAAGATAGGGTTTGGATTCTTATGTTACTAAAATGTTAGAACCCTTGGGATATGTTTTGCAACTCTCTAAAGGGTATCCAAATCTGGAATTATTTTTCTAGGTCCTTTGGAGAAATAAGGAGTTAATTATGGAAAACCGATCTGGCAGGGCTACAAGGATTAGTAGCCCTTATTGTAGCAGTTGTCCCAAACCACTAAAGGGAACCTAATTTGGTTATTCTAATGAGTCCTCTTGACCTAAGGGACTTCAAACCAAACCATATATAATTATTGGTGAATTGGAGAGTGGACCAACCCATTGTTGGGCTATAAGGCCCTTAAGAGTCACTAGAATCCCTTATGAATCACTCAATGAAAGTGTCCTTGTGATGAAGTTTTTAGGAAGTAAGGGATGTGGGACTTGTCAAATTAATTTTTCTTGACCCCTTAAAGTATTTTGGGATTTTTAGAGTCCTTGGTTTATCCTTGGATTAGGGGAACCTACCATATAACTATACCAGAGCTCTGCATCAAAGATCCCCTATCTCTCTACCTATTCATCATTGTTGTTGAAGTCTTAGATTAAAAAAATTGATAAAATAAGAAGGGTTGGTTCTTTCAAAGGGTTCAGGGCTGCTTCTACTCTTGATCTTATCACCCACCAGCAATTTTTAGATGATACTATAATATTTGGAGAAGTCTATGTCTATGAGGCTTAGCATTGGAAAAGAATCTTGGAAAATTATGCTCAAATCTCTGGCCAATATATTAACTATGAAAAGATAAATCTATTCCTCATGAATGTTAACCCAACCTTCAAGCTAAAATCTACACTATCTTAGCTTGCCAAATTGCTACCCTCCCTGATTCTTACCTTGGCCTTCCCCTCATCTCTAAAGTTCCTTCCTCAGTCTTTTAGAATGGCATTCTTTAAATTTTCCACAAGAAACTGGTTGGATGGAAAGGAAATCTCCTTACTATGGTAGGAAAATTACAATTGGTTAAATCCTATTTGCAAAATTTACCTATCTATTATCTTTCCCTTTTAAAATTGCCCAAGGTTGTGGCAGAGAAGATTGAAATATTCCAAAAAAGATTTCTTTGGATGGGCACTGAAGAAAGGAATAGAATTTTCCTGGTTGCTTGGGAAAAAGTGTACAGTTCAGTGAAGGGGGGGGGGGGGGTGCTAGGCATAAGGAAAATTAAAACTTCAATAGATCCTTGTTAACTAAAATTGGGTGGTAGCTATCTGAAGAGAAGGATTGGACCAGTATTTTGGGAGTTAAATACCTTCTTACTTATATTTTTGATAAGTTCCTAAATTTAATGGACCTACCTTTTGGTTCCTCCATTTGGAATAATGTTGCTAAAAATAGAAAGGACATAAAAAAGAATGTCAAAATGATTATAGGTAATCAAAAAAGAACTACCTTTTGCAAATATTTTTGGGCCCACCTCTAGGATCTTGTTGATCTCCCACATCTTAGAAACATATATGACCTCCTTAGTAGATGTTGTGAGGTGAGAGTACATGACTACATAGTGTGGCAAGGGGAGAGAGTACGTGGAAAAATCCAAAAGAGACTATCACTAATTGTTATGATATCCCTTTGAAGGTTAAAGATCAACTTATGATGGAGGCTAAGGAGATCTTAGATCTTTTACCTGATTTTTCTCCTTTCTCCCTTCAAATGGAGGATGAATGGATATGGAAAATCATTTCTTCAGAAACCTTCATTATCAAATTGTCTTAGCAAGATATAGAGGAAGAAACTATAGAGAATTTCAATTGGAAAGAAATCTGGATCAAAGGCCTAGTTCCTAACATAAAATGTTTTTGGTTTGCTATGGCTCATGGGAGGATTAAATGAATATTGATAATATTAACAAGCGAGGCTTCTCCTTTTCCAACAAATGTGAGCTTTGTTATCAGGACATGGAAATATAGATCATATTTTTCTGCATTGTAGTTATGCTAAAGAAATATGGGATGCTATTCTGAAGGACTTGAAATTTATTGGATTCATCCTAAAAATATGAGAAAATTCATGAATTAATGGACTATGTCCCCCTACTCTCACCCTATTGCTAAGAATTTGTGGCTTCAAATTCCCCCAATTATGGCCTGGAATATCTAGAAGGAATAGAATAATAGAGTTTTCAGAGAAGAAAGGAAAAATATCAATGTTCTCTCCAATATCATAAAATAGAAGGTGAAAGAGAATGTCAATGTGGACTCCCCAGGTATGTCTAAGGTCTTACCTACATTGTTGGAGCTCCAGTTAAGACAAAAATGGGGCATTCAAAATAACTTCTTGAAGCTTAACTGGAATAACTTGTTATTGAGAAAAAGCTACTCTTGGCTCCCTCCAGATTCGGGATGGATCAAGTGTAATTTTGATGGTTTGTCTGGGGTGGGTGGTTGAATCAGAGATTAGGGGGGAAGATTGATTGAGGGATATGGTACCAATTTTGGGATTGGCACAAATAATTGTGAGGTTTTGCCAAGATCAAGGGCACAATGAAAAGCACATAAAAGAGACAATAGTATGACAAGAACAAACTGTATTCTCATTAATATACAAATGATCAACTAGATTAACCAATGCAATGAATATAGGCCTTCATATATAGGCAAGGCCCAATGGATATTTGATCAAAAAATCATGACATGTGGCTCAATGAGAAACAAGGGTAGGTAAGAAAAAGTAGAGGTAGGTAGGACAAATAATATAATATTCCACAAGAGGTGGATCACCCACCGAATGTGGAATGTAACGACAAGATAAGACCATAAAAAGTGGAATTTATCCTACAAGCTACATCCCTACATTCACACTTCCCTAAGTGTCTCATATCTAGACTACGATGAGATGCATTATCCTCAGTTAACTTAAGTAAAGTGTAATTATATCCTATAAGAATAAATAATTACACCAACACCCCCCTTAAGTGCAACTTAGGCGAATGAAGACTCAAGTCAACAATGGATTTTGTATTCCTCGATGATGATGAGGAAACCCTAACTGCTTGGAATTTGAATTGTCTTTTGGATGGAAATCCAGTCTCTAAATTGGCAAGCAAAAGACATTGCTAGTTGTTGATGTTGCTGAATAGAAGAAGTGTTGTTGTGAAGTGATTGAGAAGTTACTTCTACATGTGAATGTAAATCAACCAAGTTCTCAATAAGTATATGAGAAAAGAGGGTGAGTAAAGAGAAGAACTAGTAGTGTCCATACAGGAAAAGAAGAAGTGAAAGAAGCTACAAAGAAGGCTGACACAAAACCAACAGTGTTGTATCAGTGAAGAGATGAGAACTAGGAAGAGATCTAACAGAGAAAAAGAAGAGGAAAGGTGTACTGGTAGTAAGGAAGAAGTTGAGAGCAACAGGAGACATGAGTTGTTGTAGCAGAGAAGGTATCTCACCAGTAGCGTTGATAACTCAATGATGAGTGAATAGTACCAAACCAATACTGAGAGGCGGGGGTGAATTGGTACAGACAAAAAAACAGTCCTAAACCGGTTTGACAGGAGACACTTCAAATGACTGGCAGACAGTGACACCGGTTTGAAACAAAGTGCAACTAGTAAAGCTAAGAATGTCTGATACAAGCATTAATTGGTTACTCACTTAGCTTTTCACTCAACTCAAGACTACACTACCATTTCACCCTTATGCATAAATAGGTAATCTATCATTAGATCATAATAACAGCTAGTTCAACATGTTTTATTGATAGGCATAAAACATAGAACCATCATATGCTTGACAGACAATAACAAAGCATCACAAGATAAAAGCATCACACATGACACACATATTTTTAACATGGAAACCCAACTAGGAAAAACCACGGTGGGGATGAATACCCACAAGCTGTTTTTGAACTCTTTAGAAGTTCGCTCTATTAGGAACCTTGTCTAGTTAGAGACATTACAAAAGGTTCTGTTAGGAATCGATCCTATTAGAGATCACCTGGTTAAGGGATGGCTACAATACTCGGTTAAGGGTTATACCCTGTTAAAGGTTACCTTGTTAGAGGATTTCAAGAACTCAATAGCTAAAGGATTCCAAACTCAGGAGCTTTGAATTACCCTATTAAAGGATTTTCAGCAAGCCAGTTAAGGCTACCCTGTTAAGGGATTTTCCAACAGTTGAGGTGATTAGAGATCAATAGGTATTACAATGATCTAGTAATAGCACTCAATGCCAATGCAGATCCACTTAAACTCCTCTTCACCTTCTGCACTTACACTCTGTCGGTATCACTTCTCTCCTTTTGGTCTAGCAAGAATTATGTATCCCTTCTCTCAGATACACACACACAACTTTTGCCAACAACCTTAGAAAGAGACACAACAACGACCTTATAGGAAAAAAAATAAGCTGGTAGCATAAACCCTAAAACCTAAACCTATTAGGTTAAGGAATTCAAATGGTTCAATCCTGACTGTTGCGAACACTCCATTAATTGCAACAGTCTTGATCCAATCTCAAGACATTCTCCATCATCCATTTTCACCAATTTCATGGCGGCTAATAACCCATCACATGTTATCACCATTTTATAGACTTCACATATTCCTGAGGTAGATAGGAACAATCTCCTTCATGCAAGATCCTTGACGCGCACAAGGCTGACATGGCAACATGATCTGTCTTCATTACAATGCTAACTCATCACACAATGTCACCGGTTGAGCCATACAAGCTTGAAGCACATCAACCAGAAACCCTGAATTTGAGACTACCAATCGGTAGTCATACAATGCTTCCATGTGCCAGTTCCCATAAGCATATGCTGGTTCACCTTGAGCAAACACACCACTTCACTTTGGTACAAATGCCGGTTCATAGTGTTATACCGGTTCTCACATATGCCGGTTCACACCTCTTCAACATATTGACATCAATGACAACATACAATGTCATTATGTCCACATACTAGTTCACATAATACCAACAATCTCCCCCTTTGGCATTGATGGCAATATATATAGATATCTCTCCACTTCACATCTTCTCCCCCAATTTCTGTAGATATTTTTTCCACTTCACATCTTCTCCCCCTTTGACAATAATGCCAAAGTGGAGGCACAAGCTTCCTTATTCAATTATGTTGCTCCCCCTGAGGAGTAGCATCCTTCAACACATCAATCCTGAAGAAAGATTTGACTATGCAATACATGACTGATGTGGAGCATACACCTTTAGTTCACCTCTTGAAGGGGAAGTACCCCTAATTCACGTCTTATATGAATGTAGTCTTTGAGAGAGGCTTGGTGAATATGTCTGCTAACTACTACTTATTGGAAACATGCTGCAGTGCAATCTCTTTGTTCTGAACCTTTTCCCTCAAGAAATGATACTTAAGCTCAAAGTGCTTGGTTCTAGAATGTAAAACCGAATTATTGGAGATATTAATTGCACTAGTATTGTCACAAAATATACTTACCGGTTCAAATACATGAACTTTGAAGCCATTCAATACATGCTTCATCCAAATTGTCTGAGTGCAGTTCATGAAAGCTGCAACATACTCTGCTTCTGCTATAGACTGAGAGATACAACTTGGCCTTTTACTCATCCATGAGACCAGTCTACCACCAAGGAAGAATGCACCACTGGTTGTGCTCTTTCGATCATCTACATTACCAACCCAATCAGCATCTGTGAACACTTTCAGGTTAAAATCATTATTGTATGGATACCATAACCCATAGTCAATAGTTCCTTTCAGATACCTAAGAATCCACTTGACTGCAACCAAGTGGGATTCTCTTGGACTTTTCTGGAACCTTGTAGTAATGCAAACTACATGTGCAATATCCGGTCTACTATGCACTACATAATGCAATTTACCGATCATTGATCGGTATTCCTTTTCATCAACCAATGCTGAGTCATCCTCTTTGGATAGTTTACAACCAGTCACCATCAGTGTACCAACCGGTTTGCTATCTTCCATGCCAAAAGTCTTCAACACTTCTTTAACATATTTGGACTGAGTGATAAAGGTTCCATCCTTCATCTGCTAGATCTGCAGTCCAATGAAGAACTTAATCTCCCCTATGAGTGACATTTCAAACTCTTTCTTCATCTCATCTGCAAATTCATGACTCATCTTGTTATCTCAACCAAAGATAATGTCATCAACAAATTCCTCATAGATCAGGATCTAATCTCCTTCAAACTTGAAATAGATATTGCTATCTTCACTTATTCTTTCAAATCCAATCTTCACAAGATGGGAATGCAGATGTTCATACCATGCCCTAGGTGTATGCTTTAGTCCATATAGGGCTTTATGTAGCCTACATACCATGTCACTATCTTCAGATAGGGAAAACCAATATGGTTGCTCAATATATACCTCCTCTTCAAGTACACCATTTAGGAATGCAGATTTTACATCCATTTGATATACTTTGAAACCTTTAAAAGATGCATATACAAGGAGCATACAGACCCCTTCCAATCTGGCTACAAGAGAAAAGGTTTCTCCATACTCTTCTCCTTCTTCTTGAGCATATCCTTTGCATACCAATCTGGCTTTGTTTCTAATCATTGTGCCATCCTCATTCAACTTATTTCTGAAGACCCATTTGGTACCAATGACATTTTTATGCTCCGGTCTGGCTACCAAAGACCATGTACCATTTTTCTCTATTTGGTCAAGTTCCTCTTCCATTGCCTTGATCTAGTCTTCATCTTTATGTGCCTTTTTAAATGATTTAGGCTCAAATTTAGAGATCATACATGAGTTTTCTCTGACCTTTCTCCTTGTAAGGATTCCTGCATCCTTATCTCCTATGATCTGATTAGGATCATGATTCCACTTGACATACCGAGGAATGGTCTTGGTGGATTCATCTTGCTTTTCTTCTTCATCCTCATCTCCATCAGTATCAACATCTACATTTGCCAGTGTAGGAACACTGTTACTGATACTCGGTTGACTGACAACCGGTTCCCAGAAGGTTGCAACCGGTTCGTTTGTCACTTTCTCACTACCGGTTTCCTTAGTTTTCTCAGATGTTTCATGAACTCTTACATTGATTCTTTCCATAATTCTCTGAGTCCTATTGTTGAAACACTTGAGAGATTTGCTCTTGGTGGAATATCCAAGGAATATTCCCTCATCACATTTCACATCAAATTTTCTCTGGTGTTCACTCCTCTTGATGTAACATTTTCTACCAAACACTCTAAAGTAGCTAACCACAGGTGTCTTACCGGTCCAATACTCATAAGGAGTTTTATCCTTACCTTTCTTGATGAGTACCTAGTTCATTGTGTAGACTGTAGTGCTCACCGCTTCTCTCCAAAAGGTGTGAGCTACCTTTCCTTGAATCAATATGGTTCTAGCTGCTTCAACCACAGTCCAGTTATTCCTCTCTACTAGGCCATTCTGCTATGGAGTCCGAGGGGCAAACAATTGCCTCTTGATGTCATGTTCTTCATAGTACTTGTTGAATTCACCAGAAATGAATTCCCCTCCTTGATCAGTTCTCAGGCACTTGATCCTTTTACTGCTTTCCTTCTCCACTAAAGCTCTGAAAGCTTTGAACTTTACAAAGGCTTTAGACTTGTCTTTCAAGAATGTGACCCACATCATTCTTGAGAAGTCATCAGTGAGAATCATGAAGTACCTATCACCCTGCACACTTCTAGTTTTCATAGGACCACACAAATCAGTATGCACAAGATCAAGCAAGTTGTCAGTAGTGAAAGATTTACCTTTAAAGGTTGAGGAAGACATTTTCCCCAATTGACACTCTCTACACAAGGTATTATCCAATTTTCTTAGCACTGGCAACCCTCTAACTGCCTTGATCTTACTAGCTTTCACAATGTTATCAAAGTTTACATGGTAGAGTCTCCTATGCCATATCCAGGTATCATCAAATTTTTCCATAAGACATGTACTTATATTTGCATTTAGATGAAATGGGTTACCTTTGGTCTGCATGCCGGTGGCCACCAATTCACCGTTCTTTCCTTTGATTCTGCAAACTCCATTCTTGAATTCTAGAGTGAGGCCACTATCATTCAGCTAGGTAACACTCAGAAGGTTGTGTCTAAGACCATCAACCCAATACACATTGTCAGCACTACTCTTTCCATTCAAAGAGATGGATCCTCTACCTTTGACCATGCATGTTGCATCATTGCCAAAGCAAACCACACCACCATCATACTCCTCCAATGATAGAAACTTGCTCCGGTCACTAGTCATATCGTGAGAACAACCACTGTCAATGATCCACTCATTGGAATTATCAAACTGGGAGATAAGAGCCTTCTTGTCTGACACATCTTCTTTGACAACAACAAACACAATATCTTCATTTTCTTCATCCTCTGATTCTTTATCTGTGACACCTTCATCAACCGCCACAAAACAATTTCTTTGGTTTCCTCCTTTGAATTTCTTGAACCTTTCCGGTTTGTCCTTGTTGTTGCCATTAGGACAGTTTACAACAATATGTCCTATCCAGTTGCAAGAAAAGCATTTAAAAGGTAGCTTACCTTTGTATTTGTTAGTTCCTTTTGGAAGTTTCCTGGAAAGGAGAGCTTCAAATGCCATCAGAATCTCCTCATCATCCATTTCTCTGCTCTGTCTTGGTTCACCACTAGTGCTAGCTTCTTTTCCTTTTCTAGATTGTACAATAGAAGCTTTAAAACTTGATTCAGTCTTTTGAACACTACCATCAAAACTATTTAGCTCATAGGATGTCAACTTTTCTATGATGGAGTCTAAGGATACCTTAGTCTTGTCTATTGATCTCAGCTCCTGAATAGAAGCAACCCTTATTGCATAGACCCGCAATAAGGATCTCAGGACTTTGCTTACCACAGTGGAATCTTCTATTTTACCACCTACACTCTTGATATCTCCAACAACGGTTTTGATTGTTATTCCATACTGTTGAATGGTCTCACCTTCAACCATCCACATATCTTCAAACTTCCCTCTAAGGCTTTCTTCCTTAGCCTTTTTTACATGTTCATCACCACCATAGATATTTTCAAGAGTATCCCATACCTCTTTGGGATTTACCTTATCCTGAACATCAATAAACTCAATGTCAGATAAACTACTAATTAGGGCTTCCATGACTTGCCCATTCTCCTGCATCTCTCTCTTTTGGTCATCCGTAACGGTACTGGTAGGAGCAACATAGACAGTCTCAACATAGCTCCAGGGTTGAGCACCCATGCTTCTGATAAATATATTTATTCTGTCTTTCCATATACTGAAATTTTCCCTATTAAACTTTGGACCTTCCCTTTTCATCATTTGACTGGGATCTTTACCTCAAGCGGTTAAGCTTATAACACAGAGGACCTGGAGGATGTTTTGATACCAATTGATAACTCAATGATGAGAGAATAGTACCAAACCCGTACTGAGAGCGGCGAGTGAATCAGTAGAGACAAAAATATAGTCCTAAACTGGTTTGATAGTAGACACTTCAAATGACTGGTAGACAGTGACACCGGTTTGAAATAGAGTGCAACCGGTAAAGCTAAGAATGTCTGAGACAAGCATTAACCAGTTACTCACTTATCTTTTCATTCAACTTGAGACTACACTACCATTTCACCCTTATGCATAAATAGGTAATCTATCATCAAATGATAATAACAGCTAGTTAAACATGTTTTATTGATAGACATAAAACATAGAACTATCATATGCTTGACAAACAATAGCAAAGCATCACAAGATAAAAGCATCACACATGACACACATGTTTTTAATGAGGAAACCCAACTTGTGAAAACCACAGTGGGGATGAATACCCACAAGCTATTTTTTAACTCTTTAGAAGTCCGCTTTGTTAGGAGCCTTGTCCGATTAGAGACATTACAAAAGGTTCTGCTAGGAACCGATCCTGTTAGAGATCACCTAGTTAAGGGATGGCTACAATACCTAGTTAAGGGTTAAACCTTGTTAAAGGTTACCTTGTTAGAGGATTTCAAAAACTCAATAGCTAAAGGATTCCGAACTCATTAGCTTTGAATTACCCTGTTAAAGGATTTTCAGCAAGCCGGTTAAGGCTACCCTGTTAAGGGATTTTCCAACTGTTGAGGTGGTTAGAGATCAATAGGTATTACAATGATCTGGTAACAACACTCAATGCCAATGCAGATCTACTTAAGCTCCTCTTCACCTTCTGCACTTAGACTCTACAGGTATCACTTCTCCCCTTTTGGTCTGGTAAGAATTACATATCCCTTCTCTCAGATACACACACACAACTTTTGCCAACAACCTCAGAAAGAGACACAAGATTGAACTTATAGGAAAACAAATAGGTCATTAGTGTAAACCCTAAACCCTAAACCTATTAGGTTAAGGAATTCAAACGGTTCAATCTTGACCGTTGAGAACACTCCATTAATTGCCACAGTCTTGATCCAATCTCAAGATGTTCTCCATTGTCCATTTTCATTGATTTCATGGCAGCTGATAACCCATCACACATTATCACCATTTCACACACTTCACACATTCCCGAGGTAGATAGGAACAATCTCCTTCATGCAAGATCCTTCACGCACATAAGGCTGATGTGGCAACATGATCTGTTCTTCATTACAATGCTAACTCATCACACAATGTCACTAGTTGAACCATACAGGCTTGAAGAACATCAACCGGAAACCCTGAAGTTGAGACTACCAACCGGTAGTCATACAATGCTTCCATGTGCCGGTTCCCATAACCATATGCCAGTTCACCTTGAACAAGCACACTGCTTCACTTTGGTAAAAATGCCGGTACATAGTGTTATACTGATTCTGACATATGTCGGTTCACACCTCTTCATCATATTGACATCAATGACAACTTAAAATGTTATTATGTCCACATACTGGTTCACATAATGCCAACAAGCATAAGGTACATGAAATGGTTGCAAGACACACTTGTAACAAGACAACTACTTTTATAACTATGTTTTGATTGTAAACATTGAGTTGTAGCTCGGTGCAGGGGTTGGTGCTCATTGGGTTCATGCCCTAAAGAAGGGGTTGGTGCTCCTTGGGTTGGTGCCCTAAATCAGGGGTTCATGCCCTAAACATTGTAATTGTTTTCATTGTGAGGTAGGATTGGAGAAGTAGACTCCAGTAGCATTGATCACCAAGGTTTTTCCCATCTTGGGTTTTCCTCATATATATTGGTGTTATGTGATGTCCCTTGTGCGATTTCTCTTGTGTAAGTCTCCCCACTAACTGGTAAGTCTACATAGAGTTAGATCTATTAACCAATATGCTCACATAGGACAGCTAAAGAGAAAAGTTTGAGAATAACTGATTCACCCCCTCTTAGTGGTGCATTGTGTCTAACAATTGCTATCAGAGTGCAGGTTCCTAGTCAGATGAGCTTTCTCTAGCTTGTGTAGATTCTGGCTTAAGGACACAATGGTTTGTCTAGTCCCAATCCCTGCTCCTATATTTGATGGTTCAAACTTTTCTATTTGGAGTAGCAAAATGTAAGTCTTCCTATCCTCTTTAGGGTTTGATGTATGGATGTCAGTAGTTGATGGTCTCCCTAGAAATGTAAGTGCTCCTACCGGATCTGTAGAGGAAAGAAGAAACCAATGCAATGAAGAAGCCATGAAAGCTATATTCAATAAACTTACCAGTGATGTCTCCTCATAGGTGGATAGATGCAAAACAACAAAGAGCTTATGGGAAAGATTAAAGAAGCTCTAAGGAAATGAGCCCACTACAGTAGAACCAGCATGTGAAGGAAAAATGAGAAATACATCTCATATTTATGAGGATGATGAATATAGATCTGCTAGCAACAACAACAGTGATGAAGAAGAAACCCACCTCTTCATGGCTCAAGAATCTGAAGAAGAGGAGCACACATCTGAAAGTGCTAGGGGAAATAGTTCCCACTGGCAAGATGTGTTTGGCAGTGATGATGAAGGGGAAGAAGAGGATAAAGCACAAGTTGATCTTGAAGGAGAGCTTGTAAATTCACTTGAAGAACTCAACAGAGTTAGAAGGGAATACAAGCTATTCAAGAATGTTGCTATAGTAGAGCAGAACCAGCTAACAAAATGCCTTGAAGAGACTGAGAAATGCTTCTTAGAGTTGAAGTCTGAGGCAGAGAACACCAAAGTGTGCCGGTGTGAAGATCTAGCCTCTCAGCTAGAACTAAAAGATAAAGAACATCGAAAGCTACTTGGAGAAATGAAATTTATCCAAAATAACCTTGAGAAATGTAAGGATGAGCTCAAGGTGAGAATCAGGGTTGATGGCAGCAGTGATGCCTTGGACAAAATGTTGAAGAAACAAAAGCATGCCAAGGACACTAAAGGATTAGGAAGTGGTGCCAATGAATGCAACACCAGCAATAATGTCCCCTACAATGACATTGTATTTATCTCCTGAAATGGAGAAAACAAAGGCCAGACCTTCCTAGTTAGAAATGCTCCTTGAAAGAAGGTTGATCTGTACCACAACTGGTGAGGACTTGCAAATAAGAGTAAAGACCAGTGCTGCAAAAAGGAAGAATCATGCAGATCCCAGAGGTAAGGGGAAGATAGGAGAAGACAGCTTCACCGAAAGCAGGAAGAAGAGGAAGCAGCAAAGAAAACCCTCTACTGACAAAGGACAAATAAATGCTATCACCCACAGGGCGAAGCAAGTGCGAGAGGATAAGAGACTAGATGGAAGAGCTGCACAAAATGGACAACGAAGGATCCATCCTCAAAGATGCAAAAATAAAGATGTTAAACTGGTAAGATCTCCTCATGCATGGCAAAATAAATTTGCAAATCACCTGGCATCATTTACTGGTTATTGCTTTGCAACTAACGCTTATGGCTATAGGGCGGAAGAATGTAGAAAGGGATCTAGAAGGTATAATCTAGGATCCTATAGACATCATGCAAATGATAAAAATGTTCCTAGAAGTAGACATATGCATGTCCCCTCTCTCAGTTTTGCACATATTATTTGTCATAACTGCAATGGATTTGGTCACAAAGAGTTTGACTGTAGGAAAAGGGACCTCCACTCACATGGAGGTCGGTACAACAACTATGCTCTCTAGAAAGGTGAAAATAGAGCATATGGAAGATAGAGACCTGCATGGAACCAAAGGAGAAATCTCCCTACAGGAGGAAGAGGTCCATCAGTTTTGACTACTAGAAATAGCAACATGACCAAGAGAAGATGGTCTAACTAGCATGCTAAGAGATTCCCCAATCATGAAGTTGCGATCGATGTTGTGTTCTACTATAGCACTACTTATGGCTATGATGGAGAATTAGGAAATGGAAGGGTCCATCAACAGAAGAAAGTAAGACCTACTCCCCAGTCTGAAAATGGGAAGGGGAATGAGACCAAGAAGGTATGGAGGAAGAATACCATGGACCGGTACTGTGCATCCAATGCACAGGTGATATCTCCTAAGGACTCAAGGAGATGCAAGATCTCAGGGGGAGTAGTATATTGAATTTATCATTCACCCCCTCAATAAAGATGGCAGCATGAAAGAACATGTTGTTGCTAGTATGAAGGATGGAAATGAGATAATAAGTGTGTGTAGAGGCTTCCTTAACTACACACCTACATATCAATGATGGATCACACCTCCATGTGTCAATAAGTGGAGGTTAACAATTAGTATCAGATATTAACCGATATGTGCAAGTTGTCACCGGTATGTGAGCTAACAGGTAATTGCAGGTTATGAAAGATATTGATATTGGGAATTCTTTGCATTAGCCATGGTAGCATGGAATGAGGTGTCTATGTCTCAAGTGGTATTGGAAAATACCTGAATGACATATGTTGGCCCAGTTGTTGATCATGTAGCCTTGCATATCTATGGGCTAACTAGTTTAATTTGTGGCATGGTGATGTCATTGTATGGCATTGTGTGGCTTCAAGATCATGTCATAGGCTGTGGTGGATATAATGAAGTTAAAATATTATTAGATGATCACAGATGCACAACTCAACCAATACATGGGGATGAATGGAGTTGAGAACCTGAGATGTGTGACTCAGGGGGAGTTCAAGTGCTCATGATGTAGATGACTTGCTTGAACCTGAAAGGCAACTACACTAACTGCACAAGCTGTAGAAGATGAAAGTCATAGTAGGAATACCTAGGAGAGCTTCACTGTAGAGGGTATCTACTTGTCTTTTGGCTGGTTATATGGGTTGTACAATAATATTTGATTCCTAAAGAACTTTTGGGATCAAATGGGAAGTGATGCAGGTTGATCAGTAAATGAGTAGTAATCACCGACACATCCCTCTGCAATTGAGTACTTTAACACTTGGTATAAATCTTGCTTGCTCAATTGGTGTTGGTTGATGGGTGAGTCCTCTATCTCAAAGAGTTGTGACTTGAGAAAATGTACCAATTTGTAACAGTTGGTTTCAAAGGAGAAAGTGCAGCCAGTAAAGAAAAATGGGGAGAAAGAATTATGTCAGTTCCTAGAAATTGCAAGGAGTAATGATACCCTAATAGTGCCCTTTGTCATTGTTTTCAAAGGGGGAGAAGGATTTAGTAGTATACATCATACTACATGCGTTAAAAAACCATGGATTAAAGAAAGGGGGAAAAAGACTATGTAGTATGTTGAATACTACATGAGTTGACATCAATGCCAAAGGGGGAGATTGTTGGCATTTTGTTGTCATTGATGTCAACTAGTATGGGATGTCTACCAGTATGAGTGATGTATGTGCAATATTGTCAAGGAGGAACAAAGGGCAGAATGAGATATCTTTAATATCTTGGTGTGTTGCACAACACCGGTAAGGTAAGACACAAATTACCAGTACCCAAGTTATTGTCTAACTTGTGTGGATGAGGTAAGAAGGCTACCGACATAGTGTATCACTAGTATGGAAAGGATGTCAATTGGTACATGATGTGTTGACATGAAGAAGTCAGATCAACCAAGCGAGTGGTTGACAACCAGCAAGATGATGACCAGTGCACAAGCAGGATGGGCAAGGTGCTTGAGCGGTTGTTTTGTGATGAAGAGATAGGATGCTACCAAAATCACATCAACATAGGAGGAGAAGGATGAATAGGCCATTAGTACATTGTGAGGTTGCAGAACAACAAGACTCCCATTGGATGAAGATGTAGTCATCATGAGATGCCACATAAGTGCAGTGTAGGATAAAGATTATACAAACTCACTCTCACTAGTAAGTGGAACTTATCTCCTGTTATGCATAGTGTGCATTATAGTCATGTGAGATAAGGTAGATGAGGAAAAGGCATGTGTTTGACGGCTCACACTAGATCCACTAGTGAATCAAATGAATTCCTTGAGTGTATGCAATTAGGGATTTACACTGGACTGTTTGAGAAGGCATGTTGAGATACTGATATAGATGATGGGTGATGAGTTTGTCATTTTGACAAACTAGTTGAGACCTAGTTAGAGCTGATCAGGGAGAAGGCAAGGCTAAACTGATACAATCTGAAGCAAATGACCTCATTGAAGATAGGATTAATTGAAGGTTGATGACATAGTGTCATCAAGAGAGTTTTACTAGTATGGATGATCGTTGGTAATATGGACAAGGTGCAGATGCAGATGACTCTTCATTTGATGGAGTTGTACATAACAAAGGATAGAAAGCATGTCGACTGATTGCACAGTCCACTGGAAGACAAGCAGAGTGCTAGGTAGATGACAGACTGTCTTGAGGGTTTGACCAGTAGGGTTAGCAAACCGACAGATAAGACAAATTGGTAGAGTGTTTCGTAGGGGAACCTATCTGAACCGACATGATGATCCAAGCTGGTAGTTGGTCGAGATGGATTCCACATAGAGTCAAGGTGGTGAACCTGCATGCAATGATATAAGGAATATACACCGGCAGGGTAGCTACTGAGTTGGTCGAAATTAGTGATAGATTCCAAATGTCACGGGACATGTTGTAGGCATTTGTGGCTCGAGGTCTAGAGGACAACTAAGAGCCAGCTAAGAGTGATTGAGGAGATCGAGGTGAATGAAGGAAACAATAGGACCAATCTTGGTGTTTGACAAAGAGACTAGCCGATGGGGAAAATTAGATCATCAGAGGTGGAAGGCATTATCAAGAAGGCACATTAATTATAGAGTTGTACAATTTATCATCCAGAAGATCAAATCGAACAAGATCAGATTAGATTTGGTTTACCTCTAGGATGATGAGGAAACCTTAATCACCTTGAATTTTAATTGTCTTTTGGCAGGAAATCTAGGCTATAAATATGTAAGGAAAAGATATTGGTAGTTGTTGATGTTGCTGAATAGAAGAAGGAAGCACTGTTGCAAAGTGATTGAGAAGTTACTTCTGCATGTGAGAGAAAATTAGCCAAGTGTTCAACAAGTATATGAGAAAAGAGGGTGAGTGAAGAGAATAGCCAGTAGCGTCCATACAGGTAAAGAAGAAGTGAAGGAAGCTACAAAGAACTAGGAAGATATCTAGTAGAGAAGAAGAAGAGGAAAGGTGTACTAGTAGAGTTTACTGGCAGTAAGGTAGCAGTTGAGAGCAGCAAGAGAGGTGAGTTGTTGTAGCAGAGAAGGTATCTCACCGAGAGAGTAAGGTACATGAAATGGTTGCAAGAAACACTTGTAATGAGACAACTACTTTTGTAACTAATGTATTCTTTGTAAACACTAAGTTGTAGGTCAATGGAGGGGTTGGTGCTCCTTGGGTTGGTTCCTTAAATCAGGGGTTGGTGCCCTAAATCAGTGGTTGGTGCTCCTTGGGTTGGTGTCCTAAACATTGTAATTATTTTCATTGTGACACTGGATTGGAGCAGTAGACTCCAACAACATTGCTCACCGAGGTTTTTCCCATCTTGGGTTTTCCTCGTATATATTGGTGTTATGTTATGTCCCTTATGTAGGTCTCCCCACTAACCAATAAGTCTGCACAGAGTTAGATCTATTAACTGGTATTCTCACATAGGACAGCTAAAGAGAAAAATTTAAGAACCTCTGATTCACCCCCCTCTCAGTGGTGCAGTGTGTCTAACACTTTATACTCCCCTATATAAGAAGGTGTAAATTCTAAAGACCCCCAATAATCATCTAAGAGAATTTATTTTGGTTAAGAAGTATCTTCGGGGGAAGATGATGATTCAGTTTGAATGGAAGGAGAATCAAGGGTACTTGAAGAAGGAGTGCTTTAAGAATTAGAAGTAGTTGAAGAAGATTTTGAAGATGAAGTTTACAAACAAGATTGTAAATTGGTATCAGTAAACATAATATACATCTTATTCCTATAAATGAATTTGGCGTAATAAGTTTTTTGGGCATGACATGGATAGACACAACTAAAATAATAGGTCCTACCAGAATAGGAAAGGTTATAGTACCTGAAGAGTTTCTAGCAACATTGTCAAAGCTAGAGATAGTAAGAGAATCAGGTTGAATAAGAGTAGAATCCACTTTAATCTTATGCAATAAATTGATGCTACAAATATTAAGGCTAGATCCATTATCCACAAAGGTTCTTCTTATAGCATTACCATTGATAAGAACAACAAGCATAAGAGGGTTATACTGGCATTGAATCTCTTGGGAGGGTAACTCATCTTGTGTATACACAATTTGAGCTTAAGGTATTGTCATGGAGTCAATCAAAGAAGCCACATTATTAGGTGTCACTAAAGGTGGAACATCTAAGTTCTTTGAAGCAACTTGTAGCATTCCATGATGTGTGGATGAAATTTTAATTAAAGCCCAAAGAGATATCTTGACAGGAGTAGCTTTAAGTTCAATAAGATCATACTCCTTACCAAGATTTTGTGATATATGAGGTGTTGGTGGAAGAATAGGTTGAGAAGTAGGAAGTGAAGAAGGAATAACCGAAGGAGGATTAGGTTGCCTATTTTTCCATGTATTATATATGTGAGCAACTGCAGAGTAATCTATTTAGTATACTCATAAGGACTCTTAGTGGGATATCCTGCTTGCATAGTAATAACTAATTTGTTAGGAGTTAAAAAGGAATCATTACTATAACCACCTTGAACCACCAAGAAAGGCTTATTAAGTGGTTGAGAATTTTAAGAAGGACTAGCACCTTGAACCGCAAGGAGGGGTTTATTAGGTGTTTCATAACCATTCACATGTATCATATTGATTGAAGATGGTTTGGGAACATGTGAGGAAAAAAAATTAAGTGGTTTATAAAGAATATTATCAACCTTAAACATTTCTTCATAAATAAGTTTGGGAAATCCTCATAGAAGGGAGTGTCAATGTTATTAAACCCTTTCAACCTACCACTCTCCAACATTAATAACAAATCTAAAAATCTAGATAATGTGAGAAGAATTCGGAAGGGGAAGTAGAATGTTTCTATATTAAATGCTGAATTTGACAATCTCATGTCTTCGGTGGGAGAAATTAATGTTTGCCAACATCCCATAGGTTACAATTAAATTAGAACTTTCCTCTTCAAAAAGAGTTAATTTTTTAGCAAGCAACAGCAAATGTTTCTTACCAGGATTTCTAAGCATTCATCCATGATGGACAGCGAATTCACAAGAAATTTATGCTAAATTTAATTATGGATGAGGACAAGCTAAATTTAAAAATACGCATGAATAAACAAATTAGCATTTGTAGTTGAATATATAGAAATAAGAAAATCCTATATACATGAGTCCACATAAAAAAACGTATAGACATGCCACAGAAGGAAAATTGATAAATCCAAGAAAATAATTATCTGTTAAGAGAGATAAACCTAGACTAAGTGTTATTTATTTATAGTTAACATTATTGAAATCTAGAAATAGCGATGAATGAGTGTTTGAAGTAATTCAATATCTAACATTCCAGGGCTTCTAGACTTTCACAACAATTGGGTTCCAGAACAAGCAAGGGTTTTCTCAAAATCGCCAAAGCAACATTAAATGATGAAATCTGTTTGTCTCATTGGGTTTTTATTATATAACTATAGGGTTTTTGCTAGTGTTCTTTGAATGTGTGTTTTGGTGAATGGATATGCCAATCACAATAATATTGGCGAGAATGGTACCTTGTAACCGTATAAATAAATCAGGTAACTCTCCAAAGATAGCTACTTTACTAGTCTTTGGCCTTCCTACTTACAAGTTCAAGGCTGCAGTTTAGAATTTAACTGGCAGTTGTGAATAACAACGAGTGGTTGAGGTTGCATGATTTGAACATCTAGATTATGATTGTTTCTTTTTGCATAGTAATTATAATCGAGGAGGATGAATTAGAGGCATGACATTTGGTCTCTTGTTCAACTGAAATGAGTGATTAGGTGATAGGTGGCTTCTTTTAATTAAAACCATTGTGACACACTTTTCATCTCCAGTTTGAGGATCATGTCAATATATTTATATGATAACTATTTCAACCACAAGGCTTCACAAGATTATAAAACATTAATCTTTTTCACCTTAGTTTCAATAGGGATGATTTCATCACTGAACTTTCCTATAGTTGTTGATGTTTCCGCCTTCCTATGAGATTCAAACCTGAATAAATTATTGTCATTACCACTCGTTATTTTTCCTCCATGTTTCTTTCACTCAATATGTTCTTGTTTAATACAAGAGTTTTGATATAAATTAATATTAAAACCTAAAAATATTTTGCATACTCTTGCCTTGTCCTACTCCTGACACAAACTCCATAATGACCAACCATATTTTCCGAGGTGATAACCGTCAAAAGAAGACAATCTTTTGCTTGCTTTTAGGTTTCAACCTATTGCAAGGCACTAAGTCAACATCCACATAGACGATAAACAGGCATGGAACTATAATATTTAAAAAGACAATAGCCATCTCTTTACAGTTCAGTTGTAGTTGTTTCAATTGTTACCCTTGGATGAAGAGTCTTCCCAAGCCGTAGGATTGACAGTCAAACTCCAACCTTGCACCAATACCTAAAGAAGACATAATCCAAAATCAAAAACTTGTTTAAATTCAAAGCCAACATTATAATACACTGAAACAAATCAAATTTAGATACCAATATCATAAAATCTAGATTTAACTACCGCCACAACATCTGCAACTGCTTGAAGCCCTGGAGAGCATTGTCTGTTAACAATCCTAACTGGTACAGTCTTTTAAGGAATGAAAAAGTAATAAACAACATATAAATATAGAAACTGTTATATCCACCCCTTGGGCACTACAATTGCTTTATTTTATTTTTTACATTCCCAAGTACTAACTTATTCAACCAATCTTGTTGTTTTATCTTACAAACATCATCTTCATAATTTCTTTGATTACCAAAGTGGCAGCAAACTTACATCACCAAATAAGCTTGCACTACCTAAACCTAAGGCTCGAGGGTTCATTCTAGATGACCCTACCTTCGTATCCCTCGAGGAGAAGTCAAAGGCTCCATAGTTCATCCCCAAAGGTTAGACGGAGTTCATTCTCTCATCTTGTATAAGATATCCTTTAACAATTTTAGTGAATCCATAGAGAGTGAATCAAGAACACTTCCCATTAGCACATGGTGAATAGCTCATACACATCACACACGTGATGACTAGCTCTAGCTTAGGTCACATATACAAAGTGGCTAGCTCTAGCATATGTCCTATATTCATAGGGACTAGCTTTAATATACATTTCTCATAGATAGTGACTAGCTTTAGGAGGCATCACATACCTAGTGACTAACATTTACAAAGTGATGAACCGGCATATCCATAAAAACTAGCTACCTCTTGCCCGTAGTGCATCTCCGATAAAAGAATTGTTAGTGTATTGTGCACTACACTATGGGACACATTATTTTGTCCAGCCTTTTGCACCAATGAGCAAGAAGAACAAGATTTGATGTATCTCTAATACACTGAGTGTTTTCATCATCCTAACAAAGGTAGGTATACCATTTCCACCTTCAGATATGCCCAAAGTTACACAATGAGATTGGTCCAATTATTACCTACCTATTCTTCATTAGAAATCCTCCTCCCTACAATCCATCGAATGGCTAAGCAATAAGGACATCCATTGTCAGCATGCAACTGGCCTAGAGGCCCACATGCTCGTAGAGAAATCCATCTAAAAACCCTAGGTCAACATGGGTATCCATCGCCTGCATGTAACTGGCGGAATCCATCTGCTAACTAGGTGGTTGGGATGACAGTCTATCGACATAGTACCCTCCTTGACTACTATAAATCTCGAGCGGATAAGATTATCTTAAGTGGGTCATACGATTTATCCTTCAATAATCACCTTGGATAGAGTGGACTATTCTATATGATAGAGGAATAATGTCCTCTAACTATGCCCTTGTAGGGTCCTACCTCCATCTGTATCGATAAAAGTTAGCACCTATACTAATGAAGGATCATCCTTGGTTCATAGAAATCTTGCATCAACCAAAAATATTTTGTTTTTGTTTTGTTTTTCATTTACAATTTCATCTTTTTCTTTATGTGTGTCTTGATTTTGGCTCATCGAATCTTGTGGAGTTGGATTCTACTTGAAGACTTGATCATCTTTCTTATTTTTAGACCGCATTGTGTTTAGATCATTTCTGAAAAGATATCGCTATCGGTTTCACTGACAATTTCCTATTATTGGTTGATAGTTCTTGTTACCGAATGCCTACACCTATTTTGGTAATCTATCGGAACCCCTTTCAAAGCTTGTGGAGCCTTGGGTGTTGATTCTAATGTTCCTTGGCATGTGGTCAACCTTTTCCTACAATCTACGTTTCATCCTTTGCATTTTCCAAAGGAATCTCTTGGTGGAGGCCGACCTTGTTGGTTTTACATGTTAGATCTTGTTCTTTGGGTTTTGATCCCTTTTTGGGCTCACTAGATCCTTTGGATTGTATATATAATTGTACTTGAGTATTAAAATTTAATCAATCAAAGAATGAAGTAGCCAGACTAAGCATAGCAGATAGATCTTAAGATTCAAGGTCATGGTTGTGACCTATTCTATATGTTCTACCAGGCCTATGAGCTGGTTATGTTGTAACCCGGTTGTTACCAGTTGGTTGTGTAGACACCTAAAATTGTCTTGTCTAATTAAATAAATATTTTTATTTATTTAATTATTTTATCTTAATTCTTCTATTAATTAAATAAATGTTTATTTATTTAATTAATTCATTTATCCCCTTCTAAGCCTTTCCTCGTTTAAATAAATACGTTTATTTATTTAAATTGTCATTTTCCTAAATTAAATAAATATTTCATTTATTTAATTAAATCCTAATTCTTCTATTAATTAAATAAATGTTTATTTATTTAATTAATCCCTTAGCCTTTTCTACCCATGACACATGTCACTCATCTCTTAATTGATAATTTCTTTTACCTACCCTCTAATCCTAGTTGATAATTTATCTTCACACCTCTTAATGTTATCCCTTCATTTTCTACAGTGTCATTTATATAAGGAGATGTTTCTTTCATTATCAATCCCCCTAAGCATTTTAATCAATCTTATGCAATCAAACATTTTTGTGATCAAGCTATCAACCAAATTTCCATTCTTTGTAGAGCTTTTGTGCACACATAGAATCTAAGAGAAAATATATGAAGCAAGATTAATGGAGATAGGATGAATGGATATTCAAACCATAGTGGACATGTGATGGTATAATATTTATGATTTGCATTATCTTAGGTAATTTTCATATGTTATGTTGGATCTTTGTTGTTGTTAGGCTACGGTTTTGTGGTTGAATTCATTGTCTTTCAATATTGTTGTTTCCATTATCCACTTTTCACCATACACATTTTGGCATGCCCGGTGGGACTCTTGCCCCTTTTGCATTTAACATTTTGGTTGCAGATTATGTGTTTTTCGAAGTTGCAAATCTGATATTTTCCAATGACATTTTGACTTTTTGTGTTTGCGGCTTTTGGAACCGCATTTTTGTTGTTCTCCCATATCTGTGCATTCCAAAATTGTGTTTGTGATTCCTGACAGTAATTTTTTTTTCCAGATTGTAGGTTTTCATTTCAATCATGTCTGTGCAACATTAAGTCATGTTTGTGCAACATTTAGTCATGTCTATGCATCATTCAGTCATGTTTGTGCAGTATTCAATCACATATGTACAACATTCAGTCACATTTGTGCAACATTCAATCACATTTGTGCAACATTCAGTCACGTCTGTGCAGCATTCAGGGGCGTCTATTTCTTTTGCATTTTTTTCTTCAATTTTCATTTCCTCATTTAGGGTTTTCATTTTGTCTTGCATTTAGGGTTTCAGATCTGGTTTATTTGAGCCAATATCTTGTGATTGAAATAACGAAGTGGTGTAGCTTATCTTTGGAAGCAAATCATGCGTCGAAGGTCCCTATCTTACACAAAGTGTTTTGGGATTTTGTTAAAATAAACCTAACTTGTTTTCTTGCAGGAAGGGGTAATCATTTGAAACAACCCAAACTACTAACAAAACTTTGTTGCAGGATCTTGGCAAGGGTTTTCTTTTGATTTTCATTATGTTCTTTGTTTTCAAAGATTAGAAACACTTCAATTGAACCAGTGTCTTTTGTGTCTTGGGCAATAGGCTCTTTCGTGTTTATCTTTAGAGAGCTTGCCTCCCCGTGTGGCCACTAGGATACTATTGAGAAGGGAATGACCCAAGTGGTAGCAAGGAAATCCCCCTCTTTTGAACCACTATAAATAATTGTATCCATGGGGAAAGCTATGGGTAACATGTGTTGATTAGTCCATACCGACACTATGTCTCCCCATAAACCCGTTTGATCAAATTTATTTGATCAATAGTAGGGCGTAACCCCTATTGACTGGGAGCCTTCTATATTTACAAAGCTAAAAGTGTCACAAGTATAGCCACATGAGAAGATGCCCTTAATAGAATCTTTTAGTTTTAGAAAGCCATAATCTTTCTAGGTGTTGGGGCAAGAGGTCGGACCTCTGGAGTGGCCCACACATATATAGTTCTTAGTAGAGGTACAAAGTTCACCATGGGGATTGGTTCTTGGCTGCTTTAGACAAGTGAGTGTCAAGGGTGGAGCCAATGGTGTCAAGCACCTAAGTATCTACTTTAAATAACATAGTCTCATGGGAAACTCCACGTGGGATCAACAACTATTGTCGTGACCAACCATAGGAATTGTGCAACAACTATTGTCATGACCAACCATAGGAATTGTGCTTGTCTTCTTCTAAACATTCAAACATTCAAGATCAAACATCAAAACATTGTGTCTTTTGTGTCTTCAAGTGTATACAAAACATTTTTACATCAAACAACATACTTTCTTATGAGTCATTTTAAGTCTAAACACCTACAAACATAGAGTCCTTATCAATATTGTCTCCTCCTTTCACAAAAAATGGTCAAAAATTTAGATTTGGTCACAACAACTTTATAAATTAGAAAAATTGCACTCAAGTTTTGTAAACATGTCTATGTCTGATAGAACATCTGTATCTTGTAAACGCGTTTGTGAAGGAAATAAATGCATTTGTGTAATCATAGTAAACTATATTGACAAGATTCTCAAAAACTTTTTTGTGCAATATCTAGTCAATTCTGTGTTGGGTAACCACATCTGTGAAGTATACAGGTACGTCTATGTTCAGTATTGGAAAAATTTAGTCCATCAAACAAGAGAAATCAGTTTCAGAATTCTTGAGCTTCCTAGGTTATTTCTCTAGGTTTTCATCTAGAATTCAGCCTATTTTTGGGCCTCACAAAGTTCATGATTTCTTTACACCTTGCATTACATTCACATTCATTTAAACTTGAGTCAAAAGGTCACTTTATTGTCCTCATATTTCTTTGTCAACACAATACATACAACAACATTTGGCTAAGTGGTCCCTTATCCATGTCTATCAACTTTGGGTCTCATTCGGTCTTACTTGGAGTCAAGGTCAACTCACCTCATCAAGAGATCTATCATCTCTTTGAAACTCACACCTACTCTACTACATACATACTTGGTCTTACAATTTGGAAATTGCAAATACACCTCACATTCATTTACATTCCACCCAACTCTTGGTCTTCCATACTCTTTTCATTTTCATCTAGTCTCACACATCTTGGTCAAGACCTAGTTCATGGTTGAAACCTGTTCCCAAAAATATTATAAAGAAGCTAAAGAGGCTCAAGAGTCCACATAGTTGAGTGTCTATGAGTATGACAACAATATCTTTTTCAATTCTTATCATACCACATTACTTGACATGGACATCTATATAAACATTCAGAATGTTGAGAACATGGATGATACAAACAACAATGATGCACAAAATGACAATGTTGATAACATTTCAGTACACTCAGTGAAGAGGAAGAAACTATCATGGATCCCCATTTCAATACATTGGTTGAAGAGATCATAAGAAGAGATAGACAATATTTTCTACAAGTGATGGCACAAAGTGGAGCTAAGATACCTCATGATTTTGACATGTCCCAAATAGTAGAACATCGACCTACGTAAGAAGGTAAACTCAACATGGATCAAAGGAAACCTAATAGTGGAGGTAATAGAGGACCACATTTTGTGTCTGAGTCACCATCATCCTTGTTTCAAAAACCTGATATCCCAAAAACACATGGTCAATCTTATGATACTCACAAAAGAGCATCTCATGAACAACTCCATCTATGGAGAACCTTATGGAAATCTTATACGGATAAATACACTTAGTCGTATACCAATACTAGGGACCCAATTCAAAAGTAATTGGATATCTAGAGACATGCTCAAAAATTGGACACAAGGAAACCCCTTATCAAATTTGGGGGCGACACACAAGAGAAAACTCATGATATGCCTTATGACCCTACATACATTATCATTATAGGCCTCCTCCATATGAACATTTTTACAATCAATACCATCCATATATATATAGTATCCTCCTCCTCCACCCAGTAGATCAAGCATGAGATATAGTCCAAGAAGTCGGTCTCCACCCAAATTTTTTTTGGAATAGTAGATAAAGGACTTACAAAAGAAGATGGAGGACATCAATACACCAAAACCAGCTTACACAATGAGAGATATATCTCCCTATCCATTCAATATAAGCATTCCAATGCCTCCATTTCCTACACATTTCGTAACACTAAAGTTTGGTAAATACAGAGGCAAAGGGGACCCCTAAGATACATATAAGACAAATTTTCACATCTTTCATTGAGGTAGAAGTAGAAGAAACGTTCTTAATGAGATTGTTTCCACAAAGCTTAGGTGAACAAGCTATGGAATGGTTCTCCCAACTTCCACTTGGAATTAAGTCATGGGGTGATCTAGCAGAATCTTTCATACAATATTTATCATATAACATAGAGACAGATATATCAGTTGCCACTTAGTGCAATACCAAACAGAAAGATGGGGAGTCATTTTCATCATTCCTACAAAGATGGATGAATTTATCTAGCAGATGCTCTTGCAAAATTCCACAAAAACAAATGATAGAGATGTTTACAGAGAATGTCAACAGATAAATTTGTTATGAATTGAGGAAAGCTACTTTGTCCACTTTCAAGGACGTCATTTAGAATGGCTTAGAAATAGGGAAGGTCTTAATTGAGCAAGGAATGATCAAGATATCCAAAGAAAATAAAGATGTTTTTAAAGGAAAGGACAAGCCATGATTTTGGAACAAGAACACAGTAAATGATGACATTGTTGATGCTAATATAGTGAGACCAAAAATCATTTTGTCAGGATCAAGTTCTTCTACAAACAACCAAGTAAATACTCAAGCAACTTCAAAACCATGAAGGTGTTGGAATTTTGCATATGGATTTCGTTAATGTTATGTTGTCATTGATTTCAATTGAACCAGTGAATGGTATTCATGATATTATTGATGTTATTGTTGTTATTGCTTTTGTCTTGTAACTGGTATGATAAACTTTGAGGAAGATGTTGTAAACTGGTATGGTAGTTTGTAAGTTAAACCGGTGTATAAGGTTAAACCTTTCTATGTTATGTAACCGGTAAAACCTACTAGTTATTTTTGTTAAACCCTAACCGATCAAATTTTGATGGTTTAAGATTTGAGGTTGAGTGGTAATCATAGTGACATGTGTGATCATTGTATGAATATAAGTTTAAGTTATTTTGGCACATTTGATTTTCTTGGAAAGGAGAAACATGGATTGCATCAAAATCATAGCATGTGATGAGTTACAAGTCCGATGAAGCTGTGATCATGGAGCGGTTGGAATTTTCTTGATTAATGTGAAGAGATTGTTATGATTTCTAACGGTCAAGATTGTACCGACTTGTTTGTAATCTCGATGATGAGAGTTAGTTTTTTGTTGTGTTATTGATGTAATTAATTTGTATTTAAGGTTGATGAAGTTGTTTTATTTTGGAGTTGGCAAGATTGGCAGAAATCAGTTGAGTGTGGCGTTGCTTAACTAGAGAATGGATCTGCAGTCTGAGTAAAGGTATATTTAATGCTCAAGAAAGATCTAATCAAGGAGATGTAGTGCTATTTAGAAAGATCAATAAAAACCTATTGTTTTCTAACAATCACATCAGAATTGAAATCCCCTAACCTAGTAAGCTCTAACAAGCTTGGTTACTTCCTAAATCCTCTCACAAGGTGATCCTTTAGTTCTGATTCTCAAATCCTCTACTGAGGTTACTCCTAATAGGGTATTTTTCTTTTCATCAAGGCATTTTTATAAATCCTTTAGCTGGGTGATTCCTAATAGAATTAGTTCTTAATAGGACTTATTGTAAAAGCTTTAACAGGCTTTGCTCCTAATAGGGGGAACTTCAGAAGAGTTTAGATAGCTATTCTTGTGAGTCTCATCTCACCATGGTTTTTACCTATTTGGGTTTTCCATGTATAAATATGTGTGTCAAGTGGTGAATGTTTTTGTGGTTATGATCTTATTTGTTTGTTTGATTAACTACTTAAATATTTTGATAAGGCATGATAACTGGAAGCAAAGAGAATTGAATATGTTGATATTTGATTAAGAATTTTTAATGTTTACAAGATAGAAGTTGTTTACTATTAAGTTGGTATAACAGTCAAACTGATTGATGTTGGTAATCTTTGAGATATTATCTTGATAGAGTTATTTTGTTGGTAAGTTTATTTTGAGTTTGGGAGTTTGTATCAATTTTTTAGTTTACTGATTTACCCCACACACCCCCCCCCCCCCCCCCCGCCCTATCTCAGTAATCTACTGGATACTTATTCTTTCATCATATCATCAGAAGGAAATATACTCCATTGGAAGAACAATTTGAGCTTTTAGGAAGATAGTGGCAAACAAGATAATAATAATTCTAGACAATCCTCCATATGAGCCAAAATTGAAACCAAATTGGTGGAATGACGACGAGTACTATGAATATCACAAGAGAAAGGGACATAAAATGAGAAATTTCCATCGCTTGAATAACATTATACATGATCTTATTGATATAGGTGACATTGAGATTGAGGGACATACATCTAATCAAGAACATGAGATGTTTAAGGAACCAATCCCTAAACATTACAAGGGAAAAGCCAAAGCCACATATGATCAAGCTAACTATAACAAAGTGTACTATGATTATGATTCAACCATTAACCATATTTCGATGGACAACTATGTTTCTACTATTATCATAAAGGACAAAATACCTGAAAGTTCTACCCAAAGAGCCAAAGTTGTCCTAAAAGGTATTGAAACTTCTTCTGAATATGCCACTGAATGTAATGTCACAAGTTGTCGAGGTAAGGTCACCTTGCAAGGTGATCAAGCTAAAACTAACATTTCCTCATCAAACAAACCTGAGTATGACCTAGTAGAACAATTAGGGAAGACACCCACACTCATCTCAATCCTAGAATTATTGTGTATCTCTCCTTCGCATAAAGCCATAATTGATAAATTCCTAAGAGATACCTTTGTACCCACTGATCTGAACATGGACCAGTTTGAAGCCATGGTGGGATACCTTTTTGTTTCACATTCCCTTGCATTCACCAAAGCTAATGATGTCTTTGTAAGCCAACCACATAATACACCTTTACACATTGAAGCTTTCCTACACAAGCATCAAATAAAATGAGTCGTGATCGATGGAGGAGCAGGTCTAAACATTTATACATTGAACACTCTTAAGCAATTGAGATATTATGAAAAGGTTGTGAATTCTATACATGTAATCACCATTAAGGCATATGATGACGAAGAGCGCTCATCCAAGGGCATAGTCACATTACCTCTCAGAGTAGGGCCAGTTACAAAGGATGTGGTTTTTCAAGTCCTTGATCTAAAGCTCACATACAACATATTGTTAGGATGCCCATGGATTCAGGAGATGAGCGCAATCCCATCTACATATCACCAATGTATCAAGTTCCCACACAATGGAGTTGAAGTGATCATCAAAGATGATCCAAACCCATTCATATATTGCAACAATCTGTGACCTAGATTAGAAATAACAATTCCAGTCAATCAAGAGGATGTTCCTTCATTAGCATATGTTGATCTAGAATCCTTGAAAACTTCTACATCAAAACAAGTAGAAATCAAAGAAAGGTTCAAGATCAAAGATTTGGGATGTGGTGAGTATATATTTCATGTTGATCAACTCCCACTACCTCCTAAGATATTTAGTCTATAGGAACAACCTACAAACAAGTTAAAATTTCAAGGAAATGGCTACTAAGAACCTAATGTTGTGGCTACTAAGTCTGAATGCAAATATCCTCTATTGGCACAAGAAGCTCTTGATATCAATAATCCCAGGAGTGGTTCTAGTGAAAATATATTGAGCATATTGCCAGGCCTCTTGAGAACTCACATAGCTTTATCATTTCATCTATTCATTCCATTTCCACTCCTCTCCTAGACTTGGATCAAAAAGAATTACAAAAGCCCTTACTCATTGGGGATCGCAAGTCAAGATTTGAAAATAAAAATCTAAAAGTAAAAAATAAAGAGAAGTCCTTTAGTCCAAATCAAAATCAAAATCTATTGGACTCTGAAAAAATCAAGGTCAAGGATAAAAATCTTATAAAAGAAAAAGAGCAAGAGATGATCTTCCCTAATACCAAAATAACTAGGGGAAAAAGTTCTAAAATTTCAAGTAAAAAGGAATACTTGTTGATCCTAAGTCTCCATCATGCTATCCTACTTTCACTTCTTTTTCACAATCATAAGCCTTCATCACTCATCCACTTGTTTTGCACATCCTTTCCCTTTTGGTGATACATCACATCAATGGACCTTTAATGGAGCTTCCTCGAGGGACATTATTGTCAGGGATTCCCAAACTTCTTTAGGTGACATGCATATGGGCCTACGTACTCCACACACTAGTAATTCTGTCTTAGTTCCTTTATCAAGGAAGATAATCAAGGGAGAAACACATCATTTGGTCAAGGAACAATGCAGCTACAATCATAAGGTAAATCCGCACACATTTGAAGTAGTCGACTTAGTTCTCAAGGAGAATCCAAGAAATCAATAGGACCGAGATAAGAAAGGAAAATTTGAGCCCAATTAGCTTGGTCCTTATGTTATCACAATAGTATACAGATCAGGTGCATATCAACTTTCGACACCAGATGGAGAAACTTTGGAGGATCCTATCAATATCATGCACCTTCACAGGTTTTACACATAGCTCTTCAGAATATCTTAATTCAAAAATACAAAAAAATCATAAAATATCAAAACTACAAAAAAATCATAAAAAATAAAAAATACAAAAAAACTCATAAAAATAAATTATCATTACTTGGTGTAAACCTAGCAAATGGGTGCCTTGTGACACAAAAACAATTGAAAAAAAAAAAAAAAAAGTAAAGAGAAATAAATGTGTCAAATGGTGAAAACCACTTTGGTGGCGCTCTAGACAAGTACCATGGTGAAAACTAGGTTACTTGCACCATGTGTAGAGACATTGCTCCTCCCTCCTTCAGGATTCAATCTCATCCTTTCACTTTGCACACACTCACAACCTATCTGTCCATAATAAACTTACCCATTCCCTTCATCACTTGTTATTGATCTTCCTAAGATTGGTTAGCTATTCATAATAAACATCCTTTTCCATCCCTTTCCATCCATATTAATTAGCTTCTATATGTGGCTAAGGAAAATCCTACCTCTAGTGATGGGTGTGGAACTAAGAGAATCACACATTCTGAGGACTACAATTTCTTCTAGTTTTTTTCAGTCTATCCGTGCACAATCCATAATAAAGAAACACTTACATCACGAATCCACAATAAAGTATCAGTTTCTTGGCATTTTGCATATAGATTGTATTAATGATATGTTGTCATTGATGTCAATTGAACCGGTGAATTGTATTCATGATTTTATTGATATTATTGTTGTTATTGCTTTTGTATTGTAACCGGTATGGTAAACTTTGTGGAATATGTTGTATACCGGTATATGGTAGTTTGTAAGTTAAACCAGTGTATAAGGTTAAACCTTTATATGATTAGTAATCGATAAACCCTACCAGATGTTTTTGTTAAACCCTAACCGATCAAATTTTGTTGGTTTAAGATCTCATGTTGAGTGGTGGTGATGGTGACATGTGTGGTCATTGTATGAGATAGGTTCAAGTTAGTTTGGCATGTTTGATTGTCTTGGAAAGGAGCAAAGTGGATTGCATCAAATACATAGAGCGTGATGAGTTACAAATCCAATGAAGCAGTGATTATAGAGCGATTGGAATTTTCTTGTTAAATATGAAAAGATTATTATGATTTCTAACGGTCAAGATTGTACAAATTTGTTTGTAATCTCGATGATCAGAATTAGGTTTTTATTGTGTTACCGACCTATTTGATTTCTATTTAAGGTCGATGATGTTGTTTTATTTTTGAGTTGGCAAAGTTGGCAAAAATTAGTTGAGTGTGAGGTTGCCTAACTGGACGATGGATCTGCAATTTGAGTAGAGGCAAATTTGAAGCTTAAGAAGGATCTGATCAAGGAAATGTAGTGCTATTCAGACAGATCAAGAAAAACCTCTTGTTTTCTAACAATCACAACAAAAATTGAAATCCCCTAACTGAGTAAGCTCTAACAAGCTTGGTTACTTTCGAAATCCTCTCACAAGGTGGTCCATTAGTTTGGATTCTCAAATCCTCTACTGAGGTTACTCCTAAAAGGGTATTATGTTTATCATCAAGGCATATTTGTAAAATGCTCTGACTGGGTGATTCTTAACAGAATCAGTTCTTAACAGGACTTGTTGTAAAATCTTTAACAGGCTTGGCAACTAACAGGGTGAACTTCAAAAGAGTTTATATAGCTATCCTTGTGAGTATCATCTCACCATGGTTTTTACCTATTTGGTTTTTCCACATATAAATATTTGTGTCAAGTGGTGAATGCTTTTGTGATTATGATCTTATTTATTGATTTGATTAAGGTATGATAACTAGAAGCGTGAGAGTTGAAAAGCTTGATATTTGATTAAGCATTGTTGATGTTTACAAGATTGAAGTTCTTTACTATTTAGTTGGTATAATAGTCAAACCGGTTGGTGTTGGTTGATGTTGGTAATCTTTGAGATATTATTTTGATAGAACTATTTTGTTGATAAGTTTATTTTGAGTTTGGGAGTTTGTATTAGTTTTTGAGTATACTGATTCACCCCCCTCTCTCAGTATTCTACCGGATACTTATTCTTTCATCATATCATCAATTGGTATCAGAGCTATCTCAACTACTCTTAGATCTCTAAGCCTAACAGCTTGAGGAAACAATCCTATAGATCATGTTGAAGAAAGAAAGTCCTAAGTTCAACAAAGAGATCTATAGAATCTAGAGTGACAGAATGAAGATTTAGATCAAAATTCTTGGTAGTCAGTATTGGGAGCTTGTAGAAAGTAAGTATACAACACCTACTGGAACTTTGACTGATGATCAGAAGAAAGAACAACAAGAGAATCATCAATCAGTAGAGGCAATTATAAGTTCCCTGGTTGATGTTGAATATGTAGATGTTCATGGTCTTGAAACTGCTTATGAAGTATGGAAAAAACTTGAAAAGATTTATAGCGGTGATGAAGATGTTAAGATTGCTAAAGAGGAGAGTTTAAGAGGAAAGTTTGATGATATGAGAATATCCGAAGGCGAGAATATCTAGTAGTATGGTCAAAGGATAAAATAAATAGTTGGTGAAATAAAGAGTGCATGAGGGAAATTGGAAGATTCCACAGTGATATGTAAGGTACTGAGAACCCTACTACCGGTTTATGCTATTCAAGTTGCAGCTATTCAGGAGCTGAAATCAATTGATAAGACAAAGGTAACTCTTGACTCTATCATTGGAAAACTTACTACTTTTGAGTTAAATGGCTATGATGGTAGTGTACAAAAATTAGAATCTACATTCAAATCTTCTATCTCTAACCCATTAGTGAGAAAAAGTAGAGATACCAGCCATAGCTATGAATCTAGATCCAGCAGAGATGCTAATGATGAAGACAGTTTATTGGAGCTTGAAGCATTGTTGGAAAAATGACTACCTAGAGGCACTGGTAAATACAGAGGTAAGCTACCATTGAAATTTTTTTCTTGCAATAAGATTGGTCACATAGTAGCTAATTGCTTTAATAGTGAAAATGAACACTAGAAAGACAAATTTAAGAAGTATAAGGGTAATGGCAAGAGAGATTGTCTTGTAACTATTGGCAGTGGTATTACTAATGATGAATCTGATGATGATGCTAGTGAAGATATTGTGTTTATGGCTATTAAGGAAGACACATCTAGCCAGAAGGCTTTAGTGTCCAGGATGGATAACTCTAATGATTGGATCATTGATAGTGGTTGTTAACATCACATTACTGGTGATCAGAGCAAATTTCTTTCCTTGAAAGAGTTTAATGGTGATGTTGTCATATTTGGAAATGACTCACCTTGTATGGTTAAAGGTAAGGGAGTTAATTCTCTTAATGGGAAGAGGAGTGCTAGAGATGTTTATTGGGTTGAAGGTCCTAAGCACAATCTTTTAAGTGTAGCATAATAGAATGACAAAGGATACCCATTGGAATTTAGAAATGGCATGTGCAAAATATTTGACAACAAAGGTGAATTGATTGCAACCGGCAAACACGCCATAGGTAATCTATTTCATCTTAATTCCAAAATTAGCAATCATTTGATTGAAAAGATAGATGATAGCTCGCTTTGGCATAGAATATTTTGTCATATAAATTTTGACAATATTGTTAAAGTGAGTAAGTCTAAGATAGTAAGAGGTCTACCTCAGTTAGACAAACTTGTTAGTGCTCTCTGTAAAGAATGTTAGTTAGGAAAGATGACTTCTTCTACTTTTAACAAAAAGTCCTTCTCAGTGGAGCACTTGTTAGATTTGGTTCATACAAATTTATGTGGACCAATAAAAAATAGAAGCATTTCAGGTGATAGATATTTCATGATCTTCATTGATGACTATTTAAGGATGATTTGGGTCATATTCTTGAAATATAAGAATGAATCTTTTGGAAAATTCAAGGCATTCAGGGCCTTAGTTGAGGAAGAGAGTAGCAAAAAGATTAAATGTCTAAGAACAGATCAAGGTGGTAAATTCACTTCTAAGGAGTTCACTAAGTATTATGATGAGAATGGTATCAAACAAAAGCTTTCTGCACCAAGGACACCACAACAAAATGATATAGCATAGAGAAACAATCAGTCAGTGGTGGAAGCTGCTAGGACTATGTTGATACAAGGAAATGTAGCAAAAACATTTAGGAGAGAAGCTGTAAGTATAGCGTTCTACACAATGAACCGAGTTCTAGTGAAAAGAGGTAAGGGTAAGACACCTTATGAGTACTGGTATAGAAGATCACCTGATGTTAGTTATTTTAAAATATTTGGTATCAAATGTTTTATTAAAAGAGGTGATTACATTAGCAAGTTTGAAGCAAAGATTGATGAAGGCATATTCCTTGGCTATTCCATCAAGAGTAAGGGATAGAAATGTTTCAACAACCAGACTCAGAGAATTATTGAGAGTGTTGATTTTTATGTAGATGAATGTCCTAAAGTTTCAGAAGGAACCAGTTGAGAGAAAAAGGATGAAGATCCTTGCATTTTGCTTTTAGAACCTGAAACTGTTAAATCTGAACTAGTAAGGCAAATCCTGATGTACTTGTTCAATCGGAACAAATAATTTCAGAAGAAGATGATGATGAAGAAGTTGAACCTGAGGAGAATGATCATGTTATTCCTAGATATGTGAGACTTAATCATAGTTTTGAGTAGATTATTGGGGATAAGGAAGCTGGAATACTTACTAGAAGAAGAGTTAGAGATAACTCTTGCATGATCTCCACCATTGAACCAAGAAGTGCTAAGGAGAATTTTGGTGATGATCATTGGGTTAAAGAAATTGAAGAGGAATTGGATTAGATTAAGAAAAACAACACTTAGACCGTGGTACTCTGACCAGTAAACAAGAATGTCATAGGTACTAAATGGGTGTTCGGAAACAAGTTGAATGAGTATGGTGTTTTAGTTCGCAATAAGGCAAGATTAGTCTGCAAAGGTTATGCATAAGAAGAAGGAGAAGATTATGGAGAAAATTTTGCACCAGTAGCAAGAATGGAAGGAGTCAGAACATTACTTGTATTTGTAGCTCACAAGAAGTTCAAGGTATACTAGATGGATGTTAAGTATACATTTTTGAATGGGATATTGGAAGAAGAAGTTTATATAGAGTAGCCTGATGGTTATGCATTGACAGATAAAGATGACATGGTATGCAGATTGCATAAATCTTTGTATGGATTAAAGTAGGCATCTAGAGCATGGTATGAAAGGCTTCATACACATCTAATGAAGATAGGATTTGCAAGAACCAGTGATGACAACAACATTTATCTCAAGTTTAAAGGAGATAAAATACTCGTTAATGAAGTATTTGTTGATGACATTATATTTGGAGGTAATGATGTCATGAGCAACAATTTTGTAGATGAAATGGAAAATGAGTTTGAAATGTCATTATTAGGAGAAATAAATTTTTTTATAGGCTTGCAAATACATCACATGAAGAATGGTATTTTCATTACTTAATCTAAGTATGTGAAAGAAGATTTGAAGACTTTTGGCATGAGTGATTGTAAACCAATTGGAACTCCGATGATTACAGGTTGTAAATTGTCCAAAGAAGTTGCAGCTAAGTCTGTAGATGAGAAAGAATACAGATCAATGATTGGCAAGTTACACTATGTTGTTCACAGTAGACCAGATATTGCCCATGTAGTTGGTATAGTTGCTAGATTCCAGAAGAATCTGAAGGAAGCACATCTGATAGCAACCAAGAGAATTTTTAGATATCTAAAAGGTATAGTTGATTATGCATTATGGTATTCATATGGAGGAAATTTTGTTTTGCAGGCATACACAGATGCTGATTGGGAAAGAAATGTTGATGATCAAAATAGTACTACTGGTGGAGAATTCTTTCTAGGAGGAAGGCTAGTTTCATGGAGTAGTAAAAAGTAGAGTTGTACTTCACAATCTACTGCTAAAGCTGAGTATGTAGCAACTTATATGAATTGCACACAAGCTATTTGGATGAGGCGCATTTTGGAAGGTTTTAAGATGAAGATCACAAAACCTATGAATATTTTATGTGATAATACGAGTGCAATTAATATTTCTAAGAATCTTGTTTTTCATGCAAGGACTAAGCACATTGAATTGAAGTATCATTTCTTGAGGGAGAAAGTTAAAAGTAAAGATGTTATCTTAGAGCATATTTCAACCAAAGAGTAGCTTGCAGATGTTTTTACCAAACCTCTACCTAAGTCTACATTTGAGTGTCTTACAAGACAACTAGGGGTTGTACCCCTTAATGAGGTCAATTAAACATGATGTTGATTGCATCAGTCCCTGAACTACTTGCAGAATTTTACATGGATTGATGTTTTTGGAGTGGATGTATTCCATAGGGGGAGCATCAAATTGTAGTTTGTTGATGCATAGTGAGATTTGATATTACATTTTTTTACTTTAAATTTGGTATTTCTCTCAAAGGGGCAGAAGAATTATGTAACCGGGGACAAGAATTTTGTGTTTGATTAGGTGAACCAGTGACAAGATGATGACAGATAGAGCATGGTGAATACTTGGTATGTAAACCAAGATTCCTATTCACTAATCACAACAACAAATCAAAGGTGTTGATATTTGTATCACCATCAATGCCAAAGGGGGAGATTGTTGGCATTTTGCATATCGATTATATTAATGATATGTTGTCATTGATGTCAATTGAACAAGTGAATAGTATTCATGATTTTGTTGATATTATTGTTGCTATTGCATGTATTGTAACCGGTATGATAAACTTTGTGGGAGATGTTGTAAACTGGTATATGGTAGTTTGTAAGTTAAACCAGTGTATAAGGTTAAAAATTTCTATTCTTAGTAACTGGTGAACTCTACCAGTTGTTTTTCTTAAACCCTAACCGATCAAATTTTTGTTGGTTTAAGATCTAATGTTGAGCGGTAATGATGGTGACACGTGTGGTCATTATATGAGATAAGTTCAAGTTAGTTTGGAATGTTTGATTGTCTTGGAAAGGAGAAAAGTGGATTGCATCAAATACAAAGTGCGTGATGAGTTACAAATCTGATGAAGTGGAGATTATGGAGCGGTTAGAATTTTCTTGTTAAATGTGAAGAGATAGTTATAATTTCTAACGATCAAGATTGTACCAACTTGTTTGTAATATCAATGATGAGAATTAGGATTTGGTTGTTTTACCAACCTATTTGATTTGTATTTAAGGTTGATGATGTTGTTTTATTTCAGAGTTGGCAAAGTTGGCAGAAATTAGTTGAGTGTGAGGTTGCCTAACTGGAGGATAGATCTGTAGTCTGAGTAAAGGAAGATTTGAAGCTTAAGAAGGATATGATCAAGAAAATGTAGTGCTATTCAAACAGATCTAGAAAAACCTATTGTTTTCTAACAATCACAGCAGAAATTGAAATCCCCTAACTGGGTAAGCTCTAACAAGCTTGGTTACTTTCTAAATCCTCTCAAAAGGTGGTCCATTACTTAGGATTCTCAAATCCTCTATGGAGGTTACTCCTAACAGGGTATTGTGCTTTTCATCAAGGCATATTTGTAAAATCCTCTAGCCAGGTGATTCCTATCAAAATCAATTCTTAACAAGCTTGACTCCTAACAAGGCAAACTTCAGAAGAGTTCAGATAGATATCCTTGTGAGTCTCATCTCACCATGGTTTTTACCTAGTTGGGTTTACCAAGTATAAATATTTGTGTCAAGTGATGAATTCTTTTGTGGTTATGATATTATTTATTGATTTGATTAAGGCATGATAACTGGAAGCATGAGAATTGAAAAGGTTGATATTTGATTAAGCATTGTTGATGTTTACAAGATTGAAATTGTCTACTATTTAGTTGGTATAACAATCAAACCGGTTGCTATTGGTTGATGTTGGTAATCTTTGAGATATTATTTTGATAGAAATATTTTTTTGATAAGTTTATTTTGAGTTTAGGAGTTTGTATCAGTTTTTGAGTATATTGATTCACCCCCCCCCCCTCTCAGTATTCTACCAGATACTTATTCTTTCATCATATCATCATCATCGATTTGGTCAATTTCAGATGAGATGTAAACAACATCAATGGGCTTCAACAAATCAGCTCTTTCAATGGACTCTAATAACATTATGGTTCAAGTGCTATTTATCCTTTTGTGAATGAAAACATTGTGACCACAACCAAATAGACTTATACAAGTGACAAGAGACATTAAAATTAAGGACTACAGTGGATGTTGGTGTCAAGTCTTGGTTTTCTTTTGATTTTATCTTTTTGGTGACATGTCTTTTACCTTTTCTGAGATGTCTCTAACTAGAGATTTTATCTCCAGGATGTCTTTGACTAGAAAGGCAAGGATGGGATATGATTCACCTCCTATTGTTTTTCTATTTGTGGATTGTCTCATAGTAATACTATGACTTGTCCAAGGATATGAGGACACTGCGAATCTAGTATGAACTGGGGCATTCCTTGTTTGCGACTGTCTGATCTCCATACAAATAGGTACAATGAATTTCTGGGTAGAACCTATTCCTCTATTGTCAAAACCTATTTTCCATAATAAAGCTCAATGATGATAGAAGCACAAGAAAATATTTCACTTCCATATCTTCTATCTTCCATCCCCCTTCCTTGATTGACCTCCATCGTCCTTCTTGAACCCGTTTAGTCCATTATCACATGACCGAGTATAATGATACACCAAAATATTTGCATTTGATGTAGTCCGCATCTTCATCATCACATGTTAGTATATCTCATTTCATACATACATATAGATATAACAATTACATCACATTCTGCACACACCACTGATCAGTATATCGTATACACATCATGCATCTCATCCTATGCATTATCATATTCATCTCTATTTCATACATTTCGCATATGCATAACATATTAAAAACATAAAAGATTAAAAATATTGCATTTCATCATGTACATATTTGCATCCATATCATAAGTATCACATAGAAACATGCATCGCATAGAAGAAACATCACATAGGTACACATGCATATAGCTGCCGCAAGGATGAATCATCTCATATGTATATATAAAAATCATAAGTGTCATGATACAATGATGTCAAAAACATATGGCTACAATCATCCGAAGGTGTCTACATCATCATACAAAAATTGTACAAAAAATGATACATAGGGATCCCTCTAACACTATGATGAACTCCCTCCCTTAGAGCCAACTAGCC
Source organism: Cryptomeria japonica (assembly GCF_030272615.1). Taxonomy (NCBI): domain Eukaryota; kingdom Viridiplantae; phylum Streptophyta; class Pinopsida; order Cupressales; family Cupressaceae; genus Cryptomeria; species Cryptomeria japonica. Next base: position 99,500 of record NW_026729280.1, read on the forward strand.
TCAATAGAGTCTGAGCCCTGGAAGTCCCTTCCTTGGGATCATCTCTCTTGACCCCTCTATCTGGTGGTAGTGGAGGACCCATGACCACACCACAAGACACCTGTCTCCTGTCTCTCTGTCCAGTTGTCATTGTAGTCCATGATGGTCTCCAGAAGCTCCTAGCCTACTGATCAGGTAGCACAACTGCTTAATAAAAATATCTCCAATAGGATATTTCCTCCCCTGCTCATAGAAATTAAGTGTATCTGACTCTAGTGTCCTCTACTACCCATCTCCATGCGCTTAGTGCCTCCTCAGCCTCCATGTAGCATTGAATGGGTTGGTCTCTCTCTTTCTCAGTGTCCCTTAGCTATCTCTTGAGCCTAGGCCCATCCCTCTCCTCTGAGCTACCCTTATCTCTGCTACTACACCCCGCTTATGCCCTCTACCTTTGCTCCTCCATCCCCACTATCATCTCCATCATCCCCATCATCACCCTCTATCAGCTCTCATGGATCTATCAGTTGTATAAAAGGGAAGATCTACCCAATATGCACTATACTCAGCATCCATCCCTGCGTCCTCTACATCTACCCAAATATCGCAAGGCATGGGAACCATCTCCTGCATCTGTACAAATTCCTGATCATATGGCAATAATGGACCTAAATAAGCCTAATCTCTCACTGTCCATGCATACATCCCTAAACCCCATGGCATCCATTGTATCCTACCAAATTGCTTGCATAATGTGTCAATCAGCTATCACTCAATAACATATGGTGTTCACCTAATCAGATACCTACTCCTAAAAACATATGGTAGCTCGATAGCATCATCCTCCCACTCTTCACAATGTTGATAAGGCCTCCATACCACATTGTCTATCTCATTGATCGCTCAGTGCAAATACTCTAGCCTCCCAATTTATGGCTGGGAAGTAATCATATCATACAAATGCACATAACTGAGCCCATGTCCCCTGCCTCTAAAGTGTATCGGTCATGTAACCAGAAGATGTTGATATGCCCATACCTACAATAATATCACTCCACATCCCAATCTTGTTGATCCATGATACACAAACTAATGCAGTTCATAATATAAGTGTGCCAGCATACTGATAGGGAGGTAGGGCAAGGGGGTTGCCCAAATAGCTTGTATTTTTACTAAGTGATAGGTCCTTTTCTAGTTTCAAGGTGTAGTCACCAAAATCAGAGTGCAAAAAGCTTAAAAGCAACCTAGCAACTCTCCATGATCCACCTCCCTAAGTCAAACACTCCCTGGTTTTCAAGGACTTCAACTCCATTGTTTTAGGCTTTGTAGTCTAACACCTTACTCTCTCAATTGGAATTCATTTCCTCTATCCCTAACCTATTCTCTGACTACACAAGGACTCCTATTGATGAATTACAAGTTTGGGTCAAGTTCTACCCCCATGGGTGTCTTTGGTCTTCTATTGTTTGGAGCGTAGTAATCCTTCACAAGTGCTACAAACTGACTTATGGAGTGTATCTCACCAAATGTGTTAAATTCATGCAAGATTAACTTGTTTCAACTTGATTTAATGGGTTTTATGCTTTACAACCTTCCTTTGTGTACCCGATTTGACAAAAAACCATATTTTAGGCCTAAAATGGGCTACAAGGAATTAGCCCTCTTTTTGGGGTTTTGTGCTCATCTTGCTCCAACGTTGGACTTCCAGACAAAAAAATCTTATATTTTGATACCCTTTTGGAAGTTCTTGAGGATTTTATAAGTCTTAGGGTCCATTATGCCTCCTCCATGACTGTCCCAAAAATGGATGCAAAAAGAAGGGTTTGCTAGGGTTTTGATGGCAAGAATCAACTTACAAGATAGAAACCTTAAATGTGAATCATGCAACCTTATTTATATCATGCCACATACTAATTAGGCCAAAATAAAGTATTTTTACACCTTCAAAGGTTAGAGAACAAGATTTTACAAAAGATGCTCATAAGGAGTGTGCAACATTTACAACTTTTCCCTTTCTTGCTTTCCACAAACACATCATTGCATGAGTACCAATTACATTCAAAACATGTAAACATGTCCAACATTAGTGACAAAGGAGAACCACATTATCCCTACACAAAAAGGCATTAGGCAATTACAAACCAATGAATCATTCACTGTCAAAACTTGTTATCATTGCACTTTGCCTCTTTCATTGCATTTTCACTTCAATCTACATTTACCATTGTCAAAACTCTTTTTCAAAGGTCTATCTGATGCCTTTGATCAATGATCTATCTTTTAATTTTTGTTGACCTTCATACCTACTATTTGGAAGAGGAAGATTGCATAAACAACTCACTAAAATGCAAAAATCAGTCACAATTGACTGTTATAGCTACCTGGGCGTTACAACTTTGCCTGAAGCATCATTAACTGATCTTGGCAAACTCAAAACCCATGGGCAGGGTTAAATACCACTCCTTGTTCTTGTTTGCAAACAAATAAAAGGAGATACAAGGTTTTACAAGCACCAATATATGGTGGAGAGTAAGAAAATGAGTGCAAACCAACACCAAAACAGTGACTCACTATTTTTTTACACAATTTTCAAGAACTGAAAAGTGCAACCATATTTATCATGGCTTAGAAAGCCTCTTTGCTTTCACATACAACTTGAACATCAAGACAGGTCTATCCACCTGATGAATGCATTTTCTATAGAAGAGCAAAGCGTCAAACTTCTTCAAAGACCCTAGCCAAATGGCATACTTGCCTAGGGCTCCATGGCCACAAAAATTATTGCACCTGCATTTTTGAAATAAAAACATGTATTTACATATCTTACAAGTTGACCAACTGGTTCCTGGGAAGCCATGAACATTTAGGGCTTCAAGAAGCCAAGTTGGTCAAGCATCCTTGCCAAAATCCTAGACAAGGCAGTGAAACTGTCAAAACCAATTAATTTTGCTAAGAACTCAAAACTTAATGAAATTTGATGCCACCAAAGGAAAAAGTTTCAGGAAACACAAGAGAACTTGAAAATGTAAGAACAGTATGGCCAAGTACAACAGGTATACAGACTGCTGCTCACATGGAGTTAAGGCTTAAAGGAAAACAAGATAAAAACTAGTGCAAACTTTCAAAATGCTTCATATCTCCACAAAATCAACCCTTACAATGGTTAAAGCAAGAGAATAAATACCTCTACAATTCAGTTATCCTCCTGTACGGATAGGTACATGTCCAAGAGCACTCAAATTTGACATTTCCATGTCTAAAATGACAACTTTCAATGCCTAGATGATGCAAGGTTGACCTCAAAGACTACCAATCACCTAAGAACACTACTCACACATAAAAACCAAACACAAAGCATGTCTAAAAAATTTTCAAAACAAAAACACATTGAAAACTCACTTTTCCCAACATTTTGCCAAGCAACTTCAAACTAGCAACTTTGAGCAAAAAGATGAAAACAGGAAACGTGACCACACAATGAGTTCAAAACTCATCCAAACAACTTAGAACAACTCAAAAACATCTTAGAAAAACTCTCCAACCCAAGACTAATAAAAATCAAACCTGCTATCAAACCTGTGATGAAATGAAGCTAGGTGCTCATGCACCATACTCCCTCGGTGACAAAGAAGTCATGTGACTCCTTTGGGAAAAAAAGAGAGAGGAATACCAACCTTGTGGAAGTCACTTTCAGGTATCCAAGTGGCTTTAGAGGCTGGTTGATCCTTCCACTTGATCAAATGTTCAAAGTAGTCGTGTTGTCTAGTCTTCTTGATAATTCTGGAATCAAGTACCTGTTCAGGAATGGGAAAAGAAGAAGAGGGGAGGGATAGATCAAAAAGGCAGTGTGAAATGTCTGAAGCTCTCTGAGTCTCTTCTAGATGCTGCCTCTTGAAAGGTACCAAATCTACAACATTAAAGATAGGAGACAAGGAAATATCAGGAAGTAAATCAATCTTATAAGCATTAGGACCATACTTAGCCAAAATCCTACAAGGCCCTATTCTTTTCATCTGTAACTTGGTAGGAACTCCCTTTTGCAATCTAGACTTATTGAGATGCACCATCACAAAATCTCCAACTGAGAATTGGAAATCCCTCTTTGAAGCATCCACCCTTGCCTTGACTCTTGTTCTGGTGTCCTGCAAAGATTGCTTAACCTGTTCTTGGATCTCTTTCAGAGATTGTGCTATATCCTCTGCTATCCCACTAACATGTTGCAAGTTAGTCACATCATGTAACTCAAAAACACCTTTTTGATGCATACCATCAACAATCTGAAATGGACTCTTACCAGTGGATCTATTTACACTATCATTTTAGGCAAATTCTAACTGTGGAATGAGCTGATCTCAGCTTTGTCCATACTCCTTGGTGAGACATTTGAGTAGATTACCCAATGTTCTATTCACCACTTCTATTTGGCCATCTGTCTGTGGATGATAAGCTGAGCCAAAAGACAAGTTAGTACCCAATTTCTTCCACAAAGTCTTCCAAAAATGACCCAAAAACTTAACATCTCTATCTAACACAATGCTAGATGGCAAACCATGTATCTTGACAACTTCTTTAAAGAAAAGGAAAGCAATATGACTAGCATCATTAGTAGTTTTGCAAGGTATAAAGTGAGCCATTTTGCTAAATCTGTCAACAACCACAAAAATACTATCATACCCTACTTTTGTCTTTGGTAAACCTACAACAAAATCCATGCTGATGCACTCCCATGGCCTAGAAGGAATGGGAAGTGGCTGATATAAACCAACATTAGTGCTATTACCTTTGGCCTTCTAACATACCATACACTACTCAACATACCTTCTGACATCTCTCTGCATCTTAGGCCAGTAATAGAAGTGTTGAACCAACTCTAAGGTCTTATTGAGACCAAAATGGTCACTCAAACACCCATTGTGTTTCTCTTGGATAAGGTTTTCTCTCATGGAACCTTTAGGAACACACAATTGTCCTCCCCTGAATAACAAACCATTCTGCAATGTATAGTCAACATACTCACTATGGAAATGATTCTCAAAAGCATGACAAACTTTATAAGCAGCAACAAAATCATCATCATTAGGATACAAATCTTGAAAGTAATCAATACCAATACTCTTAACTTGAATCTCCTGAATAGTCAACAATCTCCTACTCAAAGCATCAACTACTTTGTTACATTGGCCTTTCTTGTGCTTAATTGTAAAGGTATATGCTTGTAGGTATTCTACCCATTTCACATGCCTATGGTTGAGTTTATCCTGAGAATTCAAAAAACTGATTGCCTGGTTATCTGTATACACAACAAACTCTTTAGGAAGCAAGTAATGCCTCCACTTCTTGAGTGCCTATTCCAATGCATATAACTCTAAATCATAGGATGAGTACTTTTTCTTTGCATCATTCAATTTCTCACTAAAGAAAGCAACTGGTCTATTATCCTGACTCAAGACTGCACCTACTGCAAGATGACTAGCATCACATTCTATAGTAAAGAGCTTATCAAAACTAGGAAGGATTAACACTGGCTGTGTAGCAACTCTAGTTTTGAGTAACTCAAACCCCTTATTGGCTACTTCTATCCATTGAAACTTAACCTTATGACCACCCTTTATTGTATCTAACATGGGTGCATAAATTTCACTGAACCCTCTGATAAACTTTTTGTAAAACTGGGCTAGACCATGAAAACTCCTAATTGCACTGGTTGATTGTGGGGTTGGCCAACTTGTTGTGGCTGCAGCTTTAGATTGATCCATCTTAAGATCTCCACTGGACACAACAAAACCAAGATAGACTATCTCTTGCTTCATAAAATCACATTTCTCAAGATTTATGGTTAACTGCTCATCATATAATCTTTGCAAAACAATGGCTAAGTGTTTCAAATGCTCCTCTTTAGTCTTACTAAAAATGAGAATATCATTTGAGTAGGATACCACAAACTTACCAAGAAAATCCTGCAATACTTCATTCATTAACCTCATAAAGGTACTGGGAGCATTAGAGAGTCCAAAAGGCATAACCAACCATTCATAAAGACCCTCATTTGTTTTGGAAGTAGTTTTCCTCTCATCACCCTCTTTTATTCTTATCTGATGGTAACCACTCTTTAAGTCTATTTTTGTGAAATACCTTGCACCCCCTAAACAATCCATCAAATCTTCTATCCTAGGAATAGGGAATCTGTACCTTATTGTGATTTTGTTTATGGCTCTGGAATCAGTGCATAGTCTCCATGTTCCCCCTTTCTTAGGTGCTAACACTGTAGGCACAGCACAAGGACTTATACTGTTTCTTATTAATCCTTGACCCAACAACTCTTGAATCTGCCTAGCTACCTCTTTGTTCTATTCAGGAGTCATCTTATAGGCTGCTTTGTTTGGCAAAGAAGCTCCTGGTATAAAGTCAATCTGATGACTAATGGTTCTAGGAGGAGGTAATGTTGCTGGTTGTCCATCACTGATGATGTCGTTAAAGTTATCAAGAATTTGTTGCACTTCCTATGGGATCTCAACTTGTTTTTCTTTCTTCTCCTCCTTAGGTTTCACTACAAGTGCATAACCAATCCCATCTCCCTCTTTCATGGTTTGGATGAACTCTCTTTCATTGACTAATAACACTTTAGGTGCCTGTGGTTTGTTGTTCTCTGTCTCTTCACAAAGGGACTATATTTTGTAGACAATGCCATTCTTTTGAAAGGAATATGTGTTTTTTTCACCATCATAGTGTGCCTTTCTATCAAATTGCCAAGGTCTACCCAATAGTAGATGGCAAGCATCCATAGGAAGGATGCCACATAGTATCCTATCCTTATATTCACCTATGTTGAAGTCTATCCATGCTTGTTCATTAACTAAGACATGTTGCCCCTTGTTTAACCAGGTTACCTTGTAGGCTTCACTGTGCCTCATTCTAGGTAGATTCAATTTGCTAACTGCCTCCTCTGAGATAATGTTATATGTGGAACCTGAATCTATAACCACCTTACATACCTTGCCCAAGATTTTGCACTTGATCCTGAACAATGTTGTTCTCTAAGACACTTCACACTTGTGAGGTTCTTGCATCAATACTCTCCTCATCATTAGCCTCTCACCATTTTTGGGTGCTAGGTTCATTGCTGGAGTTCTTGTACTAGTTCCTTCCTCCTGAACATAGTTCACTCTCTTTTCACCTCCATGGGAAGAACTAGGATTTTCTAGACACCTACAAGCAGGATGACCCAATTTCTGACAGTTATAGCATCTCATGGTGGAGACGTAAGACCCTCTACCTGGTCCACTAGATCTACCCCTTCCTGGGTTACTTGATCCCCTACCCCTATAGTTGGGCTTTCTCTGAGAATCCCCACTTTGCTCTATAAGTTTAGATTCTCCCTGGGACCTTTGATCTATGTGTCTTCCCCCAAAACTACCTCTATGGCCTCTACCATCTCTGCCTCTTCCTCTACCTCTATTATGTTGCTCTTGCTTCTTCCTACTCCTTTCCCCTACCTTAAGTGCAAGTTGATGGCACTTCTGGACTATTGTAGGACACAACAAACTTAACTCTTCCTGAATGTTCCATCTCAAGCCATTGAGATTGTTGGTGTAAATAAATATTCATTTTGGATATTATTACACTTACTTAAGTTTACTTAGGAAATGCATTTCATAGTAGTTTGGGTATGAGACACTTGGGTGTTTGTGCCACATTGGGATAGTGTGTGTAGGAGAATTTCCACCTTTTATGGTGTTGATCTTGTTGTTACACTCCGCATTCAGTGGGTGATCCACCTCTTGTGTAATATTATATTATTTCTCCTACCTACCCCTAGTATTTCTTACCTACTCTTGTTTCTCATTGAGCCACATGTCATATTTGTGTGCTCATACATCCATATGGTCTTGCCTATATAAGCAGGCCTATATTCATTGTATTGGTGAATCCAGTTGATCATTTTTGCATATTGATGAGAATACAGTTTGTTCTTGTCATTCTATTGTCTCTCTTATTTGTGCTTTCCATTTCCTCTTGATCTTGGCAAAATCCCACATGGTATCAGAGCTGGTCCATGTCTCACATGGTATCAGAGCTATTAGAGTGCCATTGGTTTGCCAATTGAGAGAATTTTGGGTTTTGCATTTTGGAGTTTTCTATTGCAGGTTATTATTGGAGCTTGTTGGGTCAGATCTGAGGTCACCATTGGATTGAGGAGATTCGAGAAAGTAAGAATCACCTTTTATTTTGTCCAAATCCAACATCCGAGGCCAAATCTAGAGTCGTTTGAAGGTGGAGGGTGGTGACTTGTCCCGACAGTGATCTGCAATTTTGGAGCATTTTTTGTCAAATCCATCATCGCCATTGTGCTCAGAAGGCCCAAAAACCCCAAGATCAACTACCAATTCGTCGAAATCGGCCTTCATCACACCGAGTTGAAAAAATTTCCCCTCCCAGCCCACCGTACGAACTTGCAGGTATAGGTCTGAATTTTTTTTTTTTTTTTTCCTTTTTTAATTTTCAAAAAATTAAAAAAAAAAATTAAAAATTTAAATTTTTATCAAAAAGGGGGGGCATTTTTTTTTTAAAAAAAAAGGGAAAAATTTGGTGGGGGGCTATTTATTGGCCCGCAGGCCACCTGCGGCTCGCAGGTGTACCTGCAGGTACCGCAGGCAACTTGTGGCCTGTAGGTGTACCTGCAGTGACTGCAAGCCACCTGCGGCCCCATAGGCCCTATAGTACTGCAGGGTACCTGCGGGTCCCGTAGACAACCCGTGGCCCACAGGTAGTCCCTGCGTGTACCGCAGGCTACCTGCTGGTTGATTTTTTTTCGTAAATTTTTAATTTTTTTTTAAATTTGTTTTTTCTAATAATTAAAAAAAAAAAAAACTTTTTTTTCTTATTTATTTTAAATAAGTTTTTTTTAATAATTAAAAAAATAAACTTTTTTTATAAAAGTTTTTTTTCTTTAATAAATTTTTATTTAAGTTTTTTTTTTATTTCATTTTTTTTCAAAAAATGGCTATCTCTTTTTTCTTTATTTTTTAGTAAAGGCTTTTTTGCATGGCATAATAATTGTTTTTATTTAGATTTTTAAAATCTTTTAAAAACACAAACATTATTAAATAAGTCAAATTGGGAACACTTTTTTTTCTTGTCACTTCACACCTATCTTGTAGTGCTTCCAACCGGCAGTCAAGGGGGGGTTGATTTGCTCCTTTATATCTCTTGACCACATCCCAATCGGAGGCTTCCTTTTCTGCAATATTCTACAGGGCTTCTTAGTGGAATCATCTTCATGTTTCCAGATTTGCACTATCATGTTGTATGCTCTTGCATGAGCAATGTTGTACTCGCACTATCATAAAGTGTCACACCTCTTTGTATCTTGTCATTGTTGACATATTTGATGTAATCCTCTTGTATACATAGATTAGGAATATCTTGTGAGACTTGGTGCATGGCTCTAGTTGAGACTTAGATTGTACACATTTGTGCATGGCTCCCGTGAGACTTGGATTGTATCGGTATTTCTGCTATTTCTGAGTATCCAGATGATGCTCATAGAAGGTTGTCTCCATGCCTGATCTTCTTTTTGTTGTAGCGAGTGATTCATCGTCATTGACTTGCTACCTGGTTTTGTCACACTTTGACATTATTGGTGCAACATTGGCTCTCTTTCTTCCTTATGGGGAGGTATTTTGGTCATCATCATTGGACCATCTTTTCAGGAGATTCGACATTGAGGGGGGGCATCATGGTCTCTTCTTCTCTCTTTTGGGGGGGACATAGTTTGTTCTTCTCATTCATCATTAAGAGCATTGTGTGCTTTCATCATCTCTCTTTTGGGGGAGGGTTTTTTCCCATTGGGTTTTTCTCTCTTTCCCTGCTTTATGGGAGATTGCATTTGCATATTGTACATGGGTACCTAACATGGCCACGTAGCCGAGACCTATCTTGCGTTGCTTAGTTGCATTGTTGACTTGACTCTTCATTCCCCTAAGTTGCACTTAAGGGGGGGTGTTGGTGTAAATAAATATTCATTTTGGATATTATTACACTTACTTAAGTTAGCTTAGGAAATGCATTTCATAGTAGTTTGGGTATGAGACACTTGGGTGTTTGTGCCACATTGGGATAGTGTGTTTAGGAGAATTTCCACCTTTTATGGTGTTGATCTTGTTGTTACACTCCACATTCAGTGGGTGATCCACCTCTTGTGGAATATTATATTATTTCTCCTACCTACCCCTAGTATTTCTTACCTACCCTTGTTTCTCATTGAGCCACATGTCATATTTGTGTGCTCATACATCCATATGGTCTTGCCTATATAAGCAGGCCTATATTCAATGTATTGGTGAATCCAGTTGATCATTTTTGCATATTGATGAGAATATAGTTTGTTCTTGTCATTCTATTGTCTCTCTTATTTGTGCTTTCCATTACCTCTTAATCTTGGCAAAATCCCACATGGTATCAAAGCTGGTCCATGTCTCACAGAGATACCTAGCAACCTTGACATTTTCATCCTCTTGGACCTTTGACCTAAGGCATAGCTTCTAAAACTCCTCGGTGTAGCTACTGACATCTAACTCTTTTTGCCTAAGGTTTTTCCTCTTCCTATGAAGTTGTATTTCATAGTCCTCAAGAATGTAAGTCTCTCTGATCTTGGACAACATTGCCTTCCAAGTTGCTATGGACTTTTTTCCCTCTTTCTCACGTTCATCCTGAATGAACTTCCACCATGTTAAGGTAGCTCCTCTCAACCTGGACTTAGCCAGCTTCACTTTCTAGGCCTCTATTACACCATCACATTCAAAATGGTTCTCAAGACCCTCAATCCACTCCATGACCACTTCTGGGTCCACTTTACCACTGAATAGTGAGACTCCTTCTAGTGTTCTCCCACTCATAGCCTTCAAGGCTTTCAAAAAGGGTTCATTCTCTATCATAGGGTTTGGTAGAGGGATTTCATCCTCTATAGCTAATAGCTTACCCCTATCTTCTATTCCATCTATCTTATTGCTGGCTTCATCTGCTTTCACTTCTACTTCTCCCAATTTCTACTCTAGAAGGTCTAGCTTCACTCTGAGTAACCTATTTTCTTCTTCCTGATCTTCCATTTTCATGGATAACTCTGCATTTGTCACCATGGTTGCCAAATTACTACTTCTTCCCAAGTGTAACTATGCTTTGATACCACTATGATAGGGAGGTAGGGCAAGGGGGTTGCCCAAATGGCTTGTATTTTTACTAAGTGATAGGTCCTTTGCTAGTTTCAAGGTGTAGTCACTAAAATAAGAGTGCAAAAATCTTAAAGGCAACCTAGAAACTCTCCTTTATCCACCTCCCTAAGTCAAACACTCCCCGGTTTTCAAGGGCTTCAACTCCATTATTTTAGGCTTTGTAGTCTAACAAGATTTTACAAATGATGCTCATAAGGAGTATGCAACATTTACAACTTTTCCCTTTCTTTCTTTCCACAAACACATCATTGCATGAGTACCAATTACATTCAAAACATGTAAACATGTCCAACATTAGTGACAAAGGAGAACCACATTAGCCCTGCACAAAAAGGCATTAGGCAATTACAAACCAATGAATCATTCACTATCAAAACTTGTTATCACTGCACTTTGCCTCTTTCACTACATTTTCACTTCAACCTACATTTACCACTATCAAAACTCTTTTTCAAAGGTCTGTCTGATTCCTTTGATCAATGCTCTACCTTTGAATGTTTGTTGACCTTCATATCTACTATTTGGAAGAGGAAGATTGCATAAACAACTCACTAAAATGCAAAAATCAGTCACAATTGACTGTTATAGCCAGTTGGGCATTATAACTTTGCCTAAAGGATCATTAACTGATCTTGGCAAACTCAAAACCCATGGGCAAGGTCAAAGACCACTCCTTGTTCTTGTTTGCAAACAAATAAAAGGAGATACAAGGTTTTACAAGCACCAATATATGGTGGAGAGTAAGAAAATGAGTGGAAACCAACACCAAAACAGTGACTCACTATTTTTTTACACAATTTTCACAAAATGAAAAGTGCAACCATCTTTATCATGGCTTATAAATACTCTTTGCTTTCACATACAACTTGAACATCAAGACAGGTCTGTCCACCTGATGAATGCATTTGCTATAGAAGAGCAAAGCATCAAACTTCTTCAAAGACCCTAGCCAAATGGCACACTTGCCTAGGGCTCCATGGCCACAAAACTTCTTGCACCTGAATTTTTGAAATAAAAACATGTATTTACATATCTTACAAGTTGACCAACTAGCTCTTGGGAAGCCATGAACATTTAGGGCTTCAAGAAGCCAAGTTGGTCAAGCATCCTTGCCAAATTCCTAGACAAGGCAGTGAAACTATCAAAAGCAATTAATTTTGCTAAAAACTCAAACCTTAATGAAATTCGATGCCACCAAAGGGAAAAGTTTTAGGAAACACAAGAGAAATTTTAAATGTAAGAACAATACAGCCAAGTACAGCAGGTGTATGGACTGCTGCTCACATGGAGTTAAAGCTTAGAGGAAAACAAGATAAAAACTAGTGCAAACTTTCAAAATGCTTCATATCTCCACAAAATCAACCCTTACAATGGTTAAAGAAGGAGAATAAATACCTCTACAAGTCATTTATCCTCCTGTATGGATAGGTACATGTCCAAGAGCACTCAAATTTGACATTTTCATGTCTAAAATGACAACTTTCAATGCCTAGATGATGCAAGGTTGACCTCAAAGACTACCAATCACTTAAGAACACTAATCACACCTAAAAACCAAACAAAAAGCATGTCTAAAAACTTTTCAAAACAAAAACACATTGAAAACTCACTTTTCCCAATATTTTGCTAGGCAACTCCAAACTAGCAACTTTGAGCAAAAAGATGAAAACAGGAAACATGACCACACAATGAGTTCAAAACTCATCCAAAAAACTTAGAACAACTCAAAAAATTCTTAGACAAACTCTCCAACTCAAGACTAATAAAATCAAACCTGCTATCAAACCCGTGATGAAATGAAGCTAGGTGCTCTTGCACCACATACATAGCCCACATAAAAACTTTGTGTGCTCAGTCACCAATATCTCCAGAGCCCTACCGCATCCCACAAATGGCCCTCATGTTGCCCTATCCAGAGAGAGAAACCCACTGATAACTCTTGCCAACACCGCTGGTACAACCAACCCCGTAGCTATCATGGTGTCCTAGGACACATGTCCTGCCTTCATCTCTAGTCCTGGATCCTGAAACACTCATCTCAATGCTTCCCTATCTCCCTTTCGATCGTAAGGAACCAACTCCCCATCAATCAGTATCTGCAGTATCCTGTACACATCCTCTATGGTGACTATCATCTCACCCATTGGCAAATAAAAAAGTGTATATCTTTGAGTCCCATTTGTCGACTAAATGCAGTCAACAACCCTATGTTCACCCAAAACTCAAACATATACATAATGTATCATAATCCCATGGCTTTAACTGCACCTCTATCCCCTAATATCAACTCTCATCATAATCTTTGAGTCAAAGGGTATCTCTCATGTGACTCTAACATAGGTAGGTCCTCTTGCAGCCAAGCAAATCAACTATTTCAATCCTAGTATTACTCATTGTTCATCACAAAGTGCTTCTTTGTTATTGTAGTTCTTATATTTATCATATGGCACTTTATCATAGTAGTACTCCCTCTTCATCACAAAGTGTTGCTTTTATCTTATCTTTTAGGGAACCTACTTGAGTGCATCCTCTTGAGTAGCTTTTCCAAGTGACAACATATGTTCTATCACAAAAGTGTCAATTTCAGCCTAATCCAATTGACAATGTATTTTGTATCACAAAATTGTCAATTTATATGGTACTCCGTATTCATCACAAAGTTCCATGCTCTATTCTATCGTAGGGATTTTTCTTGAGTGTATCTTCTTGAGAAGTTTCTTAATTGACAACATATGTTCTATCACAAAATTGTCAATCCTAGCCCTATCTATTATCCTAGTCTTCCCTAGAGGACTTGTTTGAGTGTATCCTCTCAGCAGCTTATCCAATTGACAACATATATTTATCACAGAACTGTCGATTTGACCTTGAAGACACAAATGTGCATTCATGACACAAACACACTTACATACTACATAGATGTTCCTATATTTCACAGATGTGCCTCTGTCTTGCATATATACGCCTGCTCTACACAAATGTTTCTACATTTCACAAACTCACTCGCATTTGACATAAATGATTTTCAAACCATAGACGCGTTTACACTCAACACAGACACGCCTAACCTACCTAGATGCGCCTGGAACCAATGGAGAAACGCCTTCATGTTTTTTGCCCTGCTTGACAAGTTTCTTAGACATACCTAATATGCATTTATTGACCTACCTAATATGTATTTATGACAACAATTAATGCAACAATGTACAAGGTGGTTTTTTGGTACTCAATGGCTCTCCTGCATCTATTGGCCTCTGATATCGGTGAACATGGTCGACTCTATGCATTAATGCCATCACTGTTGACTACTCTTTTCTCTCTCTGCACTCTGATCTCTTAGGTCTGTGGATGACAATGAGTATGTTTTCCCTCGTAGTCTATCTTATAGACTACCCTAGCCCTATTATCCGGAGTCCTTCTTTATCTTGTGACTTTTTCACTCTATCCTATCTTGTTTGTCCTTTCTATCCTTTCTTTCTTATCGAGAGATTGTCTATGATCTTTTCAGACATTTTCATCCAATCTCTCAAGGGGTCATATCATTCCCGTCTTGGGGAAACTTTGTATCAGTTTATCTTATCTTCTTTGAAACAATGTGACAAGTTGCATTGTCTCCAAGAGGAGCAAAATGTAGACACCTAAAATTATTTTTATTTATTTAATTATTTTATCTTAATTCTTCTATTAATTAAATAAATCTTTATTTATTTAATTAATTCATTTATCCTCTTCCAAGGCTTTCCTCATTTCAATAAATATTTTTATTTATTTAAATTGTCCTTTTCCTAAATTAAATAAATATTTTATTTATTTAATTAAATCCTACTTCTTCTATTAATTAACTAAATTTTTATTTATTTAATTAATTCATTATCCTTTTCTATTCATGACACATGTCACTCATCTCTTAATTCTTACACTACCTACCCTCTCATCATTTTATTATTTCTTCTACCTACTCTCTAATCCTAGCCGACCATCTATCTTTACACCTCTTAATCTTATCCCTTCATTTCCTACAGTGTCTTGTATATAAGGACATGCTTCTTTCATTATGAATCCTCTTGAGCATTTTAATCAATCTTATGCAATCAAGCCTTTTTGCAATCAAGCTATCAACAATATTTCCATTCTTTGTTGAGCTCTTGTGCACACATAAAATTTGAGAACAAATATATCAAGAAAGATCAATGAAGATGGGAAGAATGGAGATTCAAACCCCAATGGATATGTGATGGTATAATATTTGTGATTTTATTGACTTGCATTGTCTTAAGTATTCTCCATATGTTATGGTGGATCTTTGTTGTTGTTAGGCTAGGGTTTTGTAGTTGAATTCATTTCATCTTTCAATATTATTGTTTCCATTATCCACTTTTCACCATACACAGGTTGTAATCAATTTTCATGAAATAAAGCAATTTGTTCTGCATTGCCTCCATCATATCTTTGTGTTTCCATTGTCTTTTACTCTTGTTGAATGGTCCAGATTGATCTCTTGAGGTCCCTCCTCACATGTGAATGCTTTAATTGGTATCAGAGTGAAGTTTCATTCAGGAGGTTGCGTGTCCTGAAATTTTTGTTGTTGGGTGACGGATTGAGGATACGACCTATAGCTACAAAGGACCGGCATGAGCGATAGCATGGAGAGGAACTAGGAATGCTAGAGCACGTGGGAATGCAGACCCTACTGTGATGGAGATGTTGTGAGGTATAGCAGCCCAATTGGAAGCCATGGAGATAGCCCAAATAAAAGGCCGACATATTGAAAATGCAGGTGAAGATGAAAGTTAAGAAGTCCCGACAAAACAAATAAACCTATTGGTGGTTGATCTGGATGAGGAAAGGTTTTTGATGGTTTCTAGTAGGGAGAATACTAAACCTCGTTTTACCCCACCAAAATATGATGGGAAGTTGGATTCCAATGAATTGATGGATTGGATCTCGGAGATGGAGAAATATTTTTATTTTGAAAACATTGCACAAGAGAGGAAGGTGAAATATACCAATACTCAGTTGAAAGGTCATGCATCTCTTTGGTGGGAGGATTTGCAAGTTGAGAGATAGAGAAGAGGTAAATAGAAGATTAAGACATGACATCAAATGATTGTTAAGTTGAAGTTAAAATTTATATTAGATTATTATCAAGTGAATCTATTCTGAAAGTTGTAGAATTTGAGACAAAAGGATTCTAATGTGAAGGAATCACTGAAGCATTATACAAGTTGAATATCACATCCAAACATGTTGATGATAAAATTGAACAAGTTGCAAGATATTTGAATAGATTGCGAATTTCCATACAAGATGAACTCATCTTGATCAAATTGCAAAGTGTTGAAGAGGCTTACCAATATGCCCTAAAGGCATAAGAGAAGCTAAACAAAAGACATGAGCAAAAACAGAGAGGCAGAGGTGGAAGGTTTACTGGAGAAAGATTTCAAGGAGGAAAAGGGTATACTAGAGGAAGAGGAACCTGTACAGATCACAACAAGGACAAGGAAGTGAACAAAGAAGGTAATTTAAGAATGATAGAAATTTCTACCAGAGGAGAGAACCGGATGCTTAGCGAAATGATAATTTTGGAAGACAAGACAAGATAACATTTAGAGGAACTTGGTATAAGTGTGGAGGAGAAGGACATCGTTCTTTCTAGTGTAAGAAGACAAAGAATGCCATAAGAGAAATAGTGGTGGAAGAAAACCCCAGCAGATCAAACAATAAATTGAAAGATGGAGAATTGTTGATGATAAGGAGAGCTTTGTGTCATACTAGAGGAGATGAAGAGGCCTTGCAAAGGAAGAATTTTTTCAAGACCATATGTAAGGTATTTGGTAAGTTTTATAAATTTGT